>NW_026260247.1:0-32311 GCF_024291825.1 Alternaria postmessia | reverse complement strand
AGTCTCAGTTCGCGATTCTAAAAAATGTCTTGGCAGTCAATCAGGTCAGTTCACTACCTCCAGACTGACAGTTTGAACCGCAAAGATGAACTGACAACTGACTGATTGACTGATAGCAACTCTGGTTCTCCAACCATGGGTGCGTGTGCCCAGGGAAGCTGTCGCAAAAGCCTGTGGGTTGATGCAAAAGGGTCTGCAAACCTATCGAGATTGGAAAGTCATCTCGGACCATGCTTTGATGATTGCCCAACAGCATCATACGATTAGTGACGGGTGGTGGGCGATGCATCATAAAAGGTTCCAGGAGCTCGATGCTGTTAACCAACTGGACTTTGACGATGCTTTTGCACAGGTGGAGCTCGTCATGGAGAAGTATCTAGGATTTCAGAAGGAAGTCGCGGTGATGCGCAAACCCGCTCCTGCCAGAAGCGAACGTAGGACCAATGCCACGTTTCCGTCTAGCGCGGTTTCCATTGTCGACACAGCATCGCCTTCAACAAATGATAGCAAATCAGCTTCGTCGAGCGAGAGTCAACGGCCAAGTTCAGGTTCATCGACAAGGGACTGGGCTACCACTGCAGTCCGAGCAGCCTATACCAGTGATAAATCAAGATTTCCGCAATCGGTATCGCGATGCCCAATGACCAGGCAAGCTGCCGCGCCTTCCTCATTATCATCAGCTTCATCGTCACCCAAGTCTCGAGGGGAAGAGACAGAGGGACCGCGATACCCAACGCCCCATCGACTATCATCACCTGTCTCGTCGGTAGCAGGCCCATCGTCACTAAAGTCTTCGATCAAAGATGGTCCGCGGTATCCGAAGATCCAGCAAGCGTCGAAACCTATCGCAGTGTCACCAGCTCCATTCTCACCGAAGTCATCGATGAAAGATGGGAAGCAGTCAATGAAGGAAAGAGCGTCTTTGCCCGACTATAACCGGTCGACCAAGGCCAATTCAAAGACAAGCCAGCCTACAAAGATTTTGCCAAGCTACATGCGCCCTACGAAAGCGACTCGAGGAGCATACACCCCGCCTGTCAAATCTGCCACCAATGCAACGCCGGCTCCTCGATCAAGCCGTCTAGATTTTGCCATTCGTGGCGAGCAGGCAAAGCGATCACCGACTGACACGAGTACACGGCTTGTAGAAATCAAAGCTTCTTCAACACTGCCTGAACGCGCACCATCTGTACTTTCCAAGTCGACAAAGAGAATGAAGCCAAAAGACCTTCCCAAGCTAGACATGATCGATCACTCAGACTCGGTCCATGAACCGTATGTTCTCAGAGGTACTGCCCCGCGTGGCCCCTCTCCGCTGTGGACTAGCAGCCCACCGATTCGCTCCTCGACAGACGCACCGCAGAAGGTCGGCCGTTCGGACCCCCCGAGGTTTCCTCCAACTGATGACAAGGGGGATGCGCATGGTGTCGGTAAGATGGAGCTTGAGGAAGAAACCTTAGCACGCGTCGAGCCGGAAGGCGACGCCAGCATTGAAGTTGCGCTCGTCAGTGGACTGGATCCAAATGAGACGGCAAACAGATTCGACAGCATAAGAGCCAAGATGTTCAAGATGAAGGTGAAACTTCGGGCCATGAATGAAGAGACAAGGGTCGCTGCTTCGAAAGCAGTAGCAGAGGCATGTGTCGATGCAGCGGAAGGACATCCCACGTTGACCGGCGACGAGGAAGTGGAAGAAGACTCTTCTGCTCTATGCTCCACATCTGAGGAGGTGGAGGTAAGACAGGTCGTTGACCAACCTCCAGCAGCAATTGACAAGCAGGCCAAAGCAGAAACGGATGATGCCATGGAGCCTTTGATAAGAATTACTGGGCAGTGGGAATCAATATACGATGATACCGACGATGACGACGATGAAGACGAAGATGTGTGGTACGACGCTTCGGAAGTCCGCGTCGAAGACGAGTATCCGTGATGCGAGCACCTCTCGGCTTGCCGATATCGCGTTTCGGTCACCGATCACGCCCTGGCGTCCCGGCAGTATCAGCCACCGACATCCAAATTACACATATCTGCTTTCTAATATCTAGACTAAATAATAAATCACAAGAAGCGAAATGGTGTCATGTCTCGGAGGTACTGGTAACGCTAGCCGAGCTGTGTTGTTGATGGGCGAGAGCTATATTGATCAACACCAAATTATCCATGTAACCATCATGCGAATCTAAGAAGTGTTCGTCCTCTCATAAACTGCAAGATTGTATTAAAAATCTCAACTTGTTACGCTAAGCATCACAGCTTACAGAAGGTTACTTTCTTAGTCGAATCCCCCATGAGTTTTCAGGACATCCATAGTGTGAGTCCAGATCACCTCGGGCGCTCCCAACTCCTGCAACTCATCCAGTAGCTTATCGGGCTGAAGAAACTCCAATCTATCACTGACAGCAAACAGCGAGCCCTTGCTCCCATGTGCTATAGTCTCAGCCTTCTGCCTGCTATGCTGTAGGGCAACACCAACGCCTCCATATTCTGCGCTCGTAGCCAGATACAGACAACGCTGGCCAGCCTGATCAGGAGTACACTGGAAGATATGCCTAGTGGGCATCGGGAAGTGAGCAGAGTCGGGATCGTACTTGTCGCCCCAGCTCTTTTGGAATAGATTGGTGGAGACCATGCCGGGGTGCGCGTGGATGAAGACAATGTCGCTGTTTTCTTCTTCTTCGGCGATGTGCTTCAACGCGAGGGTAACTGAAGTTGCAGCGTGCTTAGCGTAGGCAGGCACACTGAAGTGTCCAGGTTTCTTGAGCGTCAAATCGTCAAGGTAGAGATCTGTAGACTCTTCTCCAGCAGCCAAGATGTTCAAAACGCGTGCCGGTCTTGTTGCACTGCCTCTACGCAGCTGTGGGAGAAGACGCAGCACGAACACTATATGGCTGTAGTAAGACACCACCTGAGAGGCTTCTAGGCCTTCGAGAGTCTCTGAGATATAAATTAGCCATGTGAGCTAGCTCCCCTGGCGTTCTGTCCTTACCTTTACGTCCAGTGAACGGCAGATAGCCAGATGACAAGAAGAGCAGATCCACGCGATCTTCCTGGGCTGCAATCTGACTAGCGATGCGCTGTGCGTCCACCACTAGCGATAGCTGACCTTCGAAAAAGATGAGAGTTGCTCGAGGGTTAGATCTCGCAAGGTCTTCCAGCAGAACGCGGTGTGAGGCTTTGTTGCGGCCGACAATGTAGATCTTCGTCGGGAACCCTTTGGAGACAAGAGCTTGCAAGGTAGCCTTACCGATGCCGTCGGTAGCTCCTACAAAGACCGCCGTTTTTGGCACGTCCTGTGGCCCGATGAGTGCGTTCGAGGCAAGGATAGGCTCAAGAGATGACATGATGATGATGTACCCGCAATATGTACAAGAAGTGCAGAAGTGTTTGTCAGGACAGAATGTGGGATTGAAGCGCTCTCTCGTATGTCGAGTACGAATCAACTTGCGCCGGTACATCGAACAAAGATTCCAGGCTAGTGGAGGCTAAAGAATTGCCGCATGATTCCGTGGACGAAAGTGGTGGCCGCTCGAAGCCGTACCGGAACGCTTACCAAAATGAACTTCGACAATACTAGAGCATATAGTGGCGGATTAGCAACCAAACCGAGCCGTACGTCAGCGGTGCTGAGCTTTCAGCTTAAGCTCCAGCTTGAATACTAGATAATTGAATGGTATATAAAGATCCATGCGCTTAATTCTGCTGTCCTCAGCACGAACAAATACACTCCTCTATCATTCACAAGCACCATATATTTCTACACCTTACACACAACGAAGTCCACATCCGCCAAGCCAAGATGTCAACCAGATCCGGCTTAATGCATTAAATTACCGTAACCCGCGAGGTCGACGCTCCCATTGGCGAGCTCTGGGGCCTCGTAGCTGGCTTTGGTGCGGAAAAGGCATGGTATCCGGGAGCAAAATCCGTTTCCCTCGCAGGATTTGGTATCGGAAGCATCCGTACCTTCTCCTACGTCTACCCCTCCGGGCCAAAAAAGGGCGAAGAGTATTCTTTCTCAGAGGAGCTTACCAAATGCGATGCTCCAAACTACTCCATGACCTTCCGAGTCCGTAGGCCAGACTATCCCGACATGGTCGCCTTTGGTACGACCGCGCTGACCTCGCTTGGACCCAACAAGACCCGGTTCGACTGGACTGCTGAGGGCTCACCCTTGTCTGAGGATTTGCACGCCGTTCTGAAAGCGGATCTGCAGGAGCGCTTTGATGGTCTTATTGTGGCAATGGCCAACCAGCTCGTCTGGAAACGATGTTCGACGCTTTTCGAGCCGTTCAATACGTTCGAAGGATCGCTGTCATGATATGCCTTCTCAAGGACGGAAGAGATGGGAAAGCACGTGGCAAAGAACACCCCTCAGTTAGCAGCAGTAGCGGCAATTTGCCGTCACCAACATGAAGTGCCCATATCGTTCAATTTCTGATCTTGCTTGAATCAACATGTGTGCGCGCGCCCTAAAATCGCCTTTGAAACAGCCATGTTACATGGTGATCTTCTCATACGATCGCAGGCTCCTGAGACGCTAACTTTACAAGGTTAGCGTTCCGGAGCCCCACCTCTGACCTCGTCAGCAGTTACCACAAGCGGGCAGCGAAGTGAACATTTAGAACGCGTTAGGCTACGTTAGACACAAAGATCAGCGATGACGCACGGCAATCGGGTTACTCGCAACGAAGAGACTTCAAGGTTCGGAGTAGCAGTCAGATCGGGTCTGCAGGACACACGCCCATGTATTGCTGGCAACGTGTTCGAGCGCGCCGCCGTCCTGCACGTGCGCTATACAGCTTTCGATGTTGGTTACCAACTTCAGATTCTGCACGTTACAACACTTCTCTCCAGGACTCTCTTCATCCAAGATTGTCTTATGATTGTATTTGGGATGGTTTTCAGACCTTCGAGTATCAAAATTTAAGTTTACAGGTATCCAGCTACACGTCTGGGTTCTGACGAAGGAAGTCCTCCATGGACGTAGTATTGACACTCAACCTGTGATTCTCAACGTTCTTCAATGAGTAAGTTCCATCCAGCTGGAAAAGCTGATAGAACAAGCCGATGAAACTATAGTAATCGTTGTATGGCTTTTGATCCTTAAGGGAGTAGGCGAGTTCCCTTAGATCGTCCAGTGTACCCTGGTAGTTGTATGCAATCTCAATCCCTCTAACATTCTTGTAGATGCTCACGAGCTCGCGAGGCGAGTATGCGCCGGAGTGTAGCTCCCAGAAGCCGCCGTTGGGAGCGTCGTCACGCTGAATAATCTCGACCGAGAACTCGGCTGCATCGCGCTCAGTAGTGAGATCCCACTTCTCATCGCCTGTCCCCCATATGTCGATAGTATGTTTCTCTGAGTCCCACGGCCCTTTGTAGGCTGGGGAGAAATTGCCATGGCCAGGGACAGAAAAGTAGACCTCAGCGAGGGCGCCTGTCAGTAAATAGATCGGTTTTATCGTTGACGAGAGCTTGGCTTGCTGGTGAAAGGCAATGATAACATCGTAGCTCTGGTGTTGACCGAGCTGCAATTGCCTCCAGTCACAATTCCAGCTAGCTGCCAGAAATCGGGTGATACCGGCTCGCTCAGCGGCTCGAAGTAAAAGTAGCTGAGCATCGAGCTGCATTACCGGAGATCCTGTGTAGGCGCAGATGATAGCGTCGACTCCAGCGCAGGCTTCGTCGAGCGCTGAGATGTCGTAGTAGTTCTTTATCGGGACGAAAGACTCGAGCTTTGATTTCTGGAGGTCGTTGAGTTTGCCTGGAGAGCGGCCGAGGCCTCGTACGTGGTGCCCGCGAGAGGACAGGCTATCCAGCAGATGCAGCCCGAGGTTGCCAGTGATTCCTGGAACGAGTACAAGCATCCTGGCTATAGATTGGTGTATGGCAATCAGTGGAGGATTTAATTCGCAAACGTGAACTTGGAGGAAGAGGTACAATGGCAGTTGTCCTCGACTGGAAGACAGTATCCATACTATAACTAACCGCATGGGTCGACCTCATCACTCACTGCTACTAGATGCTTATTGTACTTAGCTTACCAACCAGCCACTGTTTTCTAGGTATCACGAGCCCTAGGTCCCCTATACCCACGGATCAGCCTAGGTATAAGAAGCTAGCGTTCCGTACGATCTTAACTTCCAGATCTGCAGTGCGTATCTGCCCGGACCGACGCTCTTCGGCGTTGACGCTTTCCAGCTTACCAACAATGTCGCAGTTCTGGCGAAAGACGAGCGCTCGCCATCCGTACCAACAAATCTTATCGACACCAGAAATTCCTGACATGCTCGACCTCATGCCCTGTTCTGCCTCTTCGCAATCCTTGTGTCATATCCACTTTAGACCGACGCATCGTACTGCCTGTCGCTACTCGGTTCTCCTTTAGTTTCTTCTTCTGAAGAACCTGCTTCTGTACACCTATGGTCAACTATGGGCGCGCATCTAAAGATTGCCTGCCATGTAGGAAGAGAAAACTCAGGGTTAGGGAACCCCTTCACATAGGCATCTCAGGTCCTAAGAATTCTGCTGATATCCTAGGTGCGGGTAGTGCGACCTTGTCGCATCGGGGTGCTCACAGTGTATCAGAGCCAAGCTGACCTGTCATGGCTATCGGGACTCGAATGAGATAGTTTTTCGTGACGAGACGCAGAAGGTTACACGAAAAGCCATGGTTCAGCGAATGACAGCGCAACTCATGCCCGGTCCACAATACCATTTGGATGATATTGCACGGAACGCCTTCTTTGTCGCTCTATGTCGGTCGTTACTCGAGGGCTTTCGATTTGCTGGAGTCACTCCTAGCGTCAACCCCGATGGCCAGTCACCTCTGGGCTAGCGTTGACGCCGTCAGTCTAGCTTTCATGGTACTTCAGTCAAGTCGCCCAGATCTGCACCAACATGCCACCCGCTGATGTTTGAATGCCATTCAAAGCCTGAGAGCCGAGCTGAATTCCTCGCAGCTGTTGGCGAAGCACATGGTCAGTAACACGATCCTTAAATCAGTGCTACTTCTAAATCTCTATGAGAAGATGGTCGTGCATCGTAACGTTGAGCGGTTCAGTCAACCAGGCTCATGGTTGAGCCATGTGCCAGGTGCATTGCTTCTGGTTCAGATCCGGCCGACTCACGGTTTCTCCGACCCTGTTACTGTGCAACTCGCTATGAGAACTGCCTTCGCGTTAACGATCAGTTGTGGTGCGGCTGGAATTCATGTCCCAAAGGCGTTGTCAGCACTGCAAAGAGATCTTGACCACTACATTCGGAGCCCAAAGTGGACGTTCATCGACGTCTTGTCAGCAATTATCAATCTCCGTGCTGACATACGTGCTTCACGCCTACGTCCAGATGAGCTCTTTCAACGAGCACAGGAGCTGGACATGCGACTAAGGCTAGGGGAAAGTAATATACCTCACTCCTGGAAACCTCGACGGATCTCCGCTGATAACGCTATGATCCTCAATGGCTATTACGACTTGTATCCACGCCATTACGCGACTCAAGTCTTCAACGCTTTCCGAATCATGCGTCTAGACTTGAATCGCATCATTTGCGAACTGGATATGGACTCCTCGGCGTCACAAACGATTCTCGAGATTACCCAGGATATCTGTGCGTCTGTGCCACAGTTTATATTCTCAACGACTAAGGCTGAAAGTACACTGCCTCTGTCACCACTACAGATTCTACAGTGCAACGAATCATTGACGCCACTCTACGTTGCCGCTCAAATGACGAGTGAACCGCGAATCCGAGCGTGGATTCTGCAGACGCTCGGCCACATGGGCGACAATGGGGTAAAGCTGGCCACAGATGTTATCCACGTCCTACTTTCTGCACCAAAAACAGACTATTGGAGGGTCTTTACAATGGTTGGGAGCTGTGGAATCACGGCTTAAGAGCCGCGGTTCTTGCTTTGCTTATCTTGTAGAGCGTTTTTGGGCGACACTAGGATAAAGGATCGAATATATTCCGTAGCAGATCAGTAGTCTTTCTTCGAATCTAGATTGTTCTTTCTTTCGGCTTCGGGCATCATGCAAGTTCATTCTCATCATCCGCAAGCCTCTGCTTGATTCACGCTGCTTTGTGGTTGAGGCCATGCCGCAGGTAGATCGAATGTGGGGAAATTACGGAAAGCTAGCTTTGAGCGCTCTAGCGCCAACATCGTGTCGCCCTACCGGTCACTTGCCCTATTGGCTATGCACAAAGCGCATCCACCGTGCAATCTTGACACTAACACAACGTTGAGCAACAACAGGCGAGAATAATATTAAAACTTTGTTTTCAACTTGATCTATAAGCTAAATGCTGAATCTCGGTAGAAACAATTCTTGACGCCGTGATATTAGATAATCTCGAAGTTGCTAGAGACTAAGTTAGCAATTTTCTGAGTATATAAATTCTAGTTCAACGCGGCTTTGGATAACATATTCTATTCAAGCAGCTACAAAGACAATCAACGCGCTGTTGAAGTAAGAGTAACTACTATTGAACTACATTACTACTATTGCCTCGAGCATCGCTATCCGCGCGGCCTACAGCTCTACGACTAGCTCATTAATCACGTTCACGATACCGCTATGCCTGACATCACTACCGACGTTACTCGGATCATCGATGCGCCTATCGGGCAGGTTTGGGGAATTGTCACCTCTTTCGGGGCTCAAATTCTTTGGTTCCCTAAATGCGTCTCTTCTTCTCTTGAGGGTTATGGTCCGGGATCCGTGCGCACCATCCTGTGGGAGCCGAACCAATGGGTGAATGAGGTCCGCGAGGTGATGCTGTTCTGCGACCCGGTCAAACATCACCTTTGATTCCAGGTTCACAATAAAGACGTCGGTGAAACTGCGGGGGGCATCTTCTCAAACATTGTCCTAGAGGACATCGATGGCAAATCGACTAAGTTTAGATGGTACGGGGAGAGTACTCCACCGGAGGACCCAGTGTTGAGAGCCAGCTTGCTCACATATGTGGAAAACATGTACGCTGAATGCGCGGAAGCGATTGGCCATAAGCTATCACGCAAATAAAGAATTGTAGAGAGTACACCATATGCTAGAATCAATGCATTCCTATCTCGTGGCCTATCACAAGCTTGCATGCGTCTAATGGCTTATTGTGGTGCTAAATAGGTTCTGTAGGCATATAGTGATAATCATATACACCCAAGCATTTTCACATAGGAATTCTTCGTAGTGCCCGACAAGGTTCGATTGCTGAAATGACCAAGCTCATCGCTCCATATGCCTCTCCAAAAGCGCCACCCCAGGGGTGAATCACCTCAACACCAGCTCTCATCCACGCGCCAACAGCTACCGGAAAGACGCCGGACTCTGCACACCATCAGCGAACTCAGTGCCACGGAGGCTCCGACACCTAACTTCAGCTCTTTCATCGGGGGGTTGCAAAGGCAGCCGCTGGACCAGACATATCACTCGAAAGCGATGCCAGATGTTGCGAAGGCTAGCAACAGGCGAAGCTTACCCCAACATGTTCCGAACCCACAATACCCGCAAGTAAAGGCCAATCATAAGGCGCCTCTCGCCTCTGCTCAACACACGTATCAAACTCCAGTCTATCGATCTCTTCACGATAGCAACATGGGGAATGATGAGCTACGTTGGACGGTCAAACGAGCAAAAGCCAGATCTCAGCGCAAAAGTGCAGCCACAGTACAAGAATATACTCGACAGCTGTTGCAGAACTTGATCCAAGATAGCAGCTATCCAGCCATACCGCGAAAGGTGGTGGACTCTACCTCTCGATCAAGTCTCCGATCATGCTCCAGTCACCAGCACCTGCTCATCGACAGCCACTCTCTGAGCGAATTGTCCTCTTCATCGTTATCCAGCGGTAACCTCGATCGTCGACCTAACCTAGGAGCATTAGGTAGCTATCCTGAAGCTTGGTCGTATAAGCCCCGATCCGCTGAGAGGTCTATCTCAGATATCACTGAACATCCTACTCTTCGCAATATCGCCATACGGAGGTCAAAGTCTGGCTCTTCGTCTAATTCATCTTCCATACCAACTGCACCACCACCAATACCTGTCGCGTTACTAGCATCGATGCAGCCGTATTCCCCAACACCTCCTCAACATCTTGGAAGTGGCGCGCGATCGATTACGACAAATCTGATACGGCCGATCTCGACTACGCGCATATCACTGCCTTCCACACTCATCGACCAGGCTGGATTATCGCAGCAGGATCAGAGAAAGACTTTTTCTCGCGCAGCTCAGCAACAACATGAAAGCGATGTACAGAGAGCGCGTTTGGAATCGCTAGCTGCACTTACCGCTGTGCACCCAGGGTCGTACCGTCATCGACATGCCCCGCCTCTGAACCTCAACGAGCTGCGCCAACCGAGTGTATTTCCGTCGCAACATCATCGTGCGTCGCTGCAGCATTGTTTACACTCGAATAGACACTTCAGACCGCCGTCTCAATATGATCCACTGCTATCTTCCACATTCAACGAGACTGCCCCTCAGCACCACATTTCGCACTCCTCTGAACACCGCACAGTCCCCAGACGTGAAAGCCTCACGCAGTGGAACTCTGAAAGAGAAGAGGCAAGGACCGTCCCTGATAGCATGCGTCGGGCGGATATGAAAGCGGAAGTGCGACGTGCGGACGAGGTGGAGTCGGACAGCGAGCAAGAGCTTATGAAAATTGGCAAGAAAGGTGGCGAGAAAGGCGTGCAAAATGAAAGAGGTTGCCTTGCTGGAGTGTTGCGCTTGGTTCGAGTGAGGCTGTGATGCCAATCATTGGTCGATTGTTGGAGGCGCTTGAAGGCGCAACAGGTTGACGAATCGATTGGAGCTTGAGCTTCTTTCATCCAGTACAATTGCTACATTTCCAGGGACGCTAATCAGATCGCATCTCTACGCAGGGGTCAGACCAATCACGTAATGATAGTGTTTCTACAGCCTGGCGACCATGCGCCTGCCACTTGCGTTCGGGCGCGCTGTGGGTAGAAATAGTGGGCACGCTGGGGTGCGGATTACCGACGGCCCAGGGCCATTTTGGCTGTGGCTGAGCCCTGGCGACATCTTTCCCCTCTCGAGCGTATATCGTCATAAGAGCAGTTTATAGTCATGGATTTCTTGAAAAAAACATACTGAGCAAAAACTCGTCACGCGTTCTATCCTTCACCATGATCTCTCATTGTGCAATCTTTACATTATTTGCATACAGCACCTACGTCGCTATCGCAAGCCCTATCTCTGGCTCTTCGAGTCCAGAGACGCTACCAGGCATCCTACGCCATCTCAATCGACCAAGTCCTGGTCCAAAGAGGCTATCATCACCCTCGTTGGTGTGTTCGCAGCAGTGAGCTGCTTCATCATCGGTCTTGCATGGCCGAAGATAAGCAGATGTATAAGCAACATCAGTGGAAGTGAGTGCTTCTCCTCGTCGAGACTGCAAGGATAACATCACTGATTGTATAGCTATGCGTGCCAGTAGTGCGCAACGAAGGATTAGAAACCTGGAAGACGAAGCGAGGAGATACAATGAGTGGCTGGAGTTCAATGAGTGGCGTGAAACTAGGTGCACGGGTGCGTGAATCGAGGAAATGTTGCGCTAGCCAGGTGCCTAAGCTGACGGAGCTCTCTTCACCGGTCCTTATGCATGTGCATCGCAACCCCTGCCATCAAGGAGAACATGTATGATTGGATGAGGAGTTGAGGTGAGAAATGTAGTAGCAAGGATTAGACGACTTGTTGCAGTTTCTGAAATAGCACCAACGCCTGCGAGGGTGCTCGTTTCCAGTGATTCGCCCAACAACCACCGCGAGGCTGAGGCAACGCGCAAGAAAAAGAAACAAGCAGCAGCTGCGGTGACGAAGAATGAATAGTGCGGAGTCGATTCTCTTGCACAGAGCACTTTCGACTACGTAGAAGCATATCACTATATAAATCCTTATTGTTATCTATCATTTCCACTTCGTCGCTACCTCGGTCTACTTTAGTAGCTGCTCTAGAACACTGGCTGGAGTAATCTTCGGTGGTGCAAAGTCAAGAATCTCCTGACTCGTTGGCACAGTCGGAAGAGGAGAGTCGAATGTCTCATCTGCTGCTTCCTTCATCGTAACGAAAAGATGTTTCAACTCTGGGGATGCCGCTGCGAAATCATCCAGCATTGAGTTGTCCCTGAAAATAACGTGTTCAACCTTCGATCCAATACGTTCCTCTACCATTGCCACAATCTGAGCGCCAGTAATACTGTCTGGGCCATTCAGAACGTATCTTGCTTTGTTGTGCTTTGCAGTGTCGTTCTCAAGCAATAGCTTCGCTGCAACCACACTGACGTCCATGGGTTCGATGGCTCCGACAGGTTTGTCTTTGTTAGCCATGAGTCGGAGTGTGTCCTGTTTTCCTTCCCCGTTTTGCGCCTTCTTTATCATCTCCGCAGCAGACGACAACCACATTCCGAGAAAAACGTTAGGTTGGAGAGAGGTCCAATGCAATTTGTCGTAAGCCGAAGACTCGAGCATTTTCTCGATAGCCCAGTGTTGACGTGGATAATATGCTGGACAATCCGGACGTACGTTTGAAGCTGTTGTGGAAATCCGCACAACATACCGCACTCCAGCTTTAAGAGCCGCATAGAAGAAACCTGACTCCTCAGCGAATTGGTTGGGTTGGTTGTGCGAGGCGATGAACACCCTTTCCACTTCGTGTTCGCGGAGCCATTGAGATGTGATTGTAGGCCAGTTGAGCTCTACAACTTCGACGTTGGATAGCTTCGCGAACTCCTTAGCAGTAGAGCTGTTGGCTGAGCGTGTCTGAGCGATGATGCGATGTTCAGAGAAGGTTGAGCTGGCTCGAACGGTGTCTGATAAGATTTCCACCACCCCACGACCCGTGTTTCCTGTTGCGCCAACAATGAGAAATGACGGCGACATCGTTGGAAATATTGTGTGTCTCGAAGGATAGATGAGACGAGAGAAGTTTGCTTGTTGGAATCTGCATTCTTGCGAATTTCAATGCAACTTTAATATGAAGAGTTCCGAGTCCTCAAATGTTCGCGTGCCGCCGCAGTTTGTCCGACTACTACTTTGCTCTTAGGAGCGGAAGCGGAGTGAGAGTAACTACTTAAGCGGCGAAATAGCGCCATCTCTCTGCAAACGGACGGCCGTGCCCGCGAAGCGGGGCGATCTTCCGATATCAGGGCCGGACGAACATCTGCTAATCACTGACTACACGATCCCATACGTGCGATACGGCCATCAAAACCGGATTTGAACGACATCGGGAATGACGACCAAGAACTTCGACCTTCTTGTCATAAACACAAATGATGCGATCAACTGGGGTGTACATTCTAGCGCGATCGTAGCCAGGGTGATCGAAGTTTCAGGAGTGCTCTAATTCCAATACTGTCGTTGCACGCATTACATCCTATTTTTGTCAACTCGGGCTCGCTCCCGAGCTGCTGCAAGACCGACGGGTGCTGGCAGTCCTCTCTCTTCGGATGTCTAAGAGAAACAACTATTGCGGATCGATGAATGCATTTATTAGAGTGATGTTCCCTGGGAACATCGTGGAGAATGGTGTGAGAGGGCAGAGTGATCAATGGTGTCGCGAGTCGGAACGTGATGCCGCTAAAGTTCGCCGCGGGAGTCCTGCCGGGGCAGCCCACCAACGTCGGCGGCCGCTACCGCCCATAATCTCGGAGTGCTTCAACACCTGCAGTCGCGCATCGCAGTCCACGACGCGCTTTGTCTTCGACACGCTACGACGACCGACAGGAGAGATCCGAAGTCCTTGAGCATGCATCCATCTCGCAGAGAAGCTAGCTTTAGGAGACGTTGACGCCATGCCTGGCATTAGATCATCGCCAACAATAACCTCGTAACAGCCGTACGAGCAGGTCGCGTCACCGGTCGAGCGCATCTACGGAAGCTTCAAGATTATTAAGAAACACACCACCGATGACATATATCGAAGTGTTCTATCGGCGCTGCGCCAGCAAAGCAAAGCGCGTCTCTTCGTGTGATGCCATGGCGCGTAACCCCCCGCCCTTCGACACATATCCCCAATCACGACATGAACATCGACATCAACACCAGCATTCATGCCTGCTATAGCTCCCATGATACCCTCCAATGGCAGGCAGCTGGCTGCGTATCATTCGCCTTCATCTTACCATGACGGAGGCATCGCACGGGTGTCAATACAGGATTGAAGCTGCTGTACCGTGTCGAGTTATTCGGCTTAGGCACCCTGAGCCCTCGTCAGCCCAAGCTCTCATCTCCCCGCTGATACTCAGGCCGAGAGCAGTCGCATGAAGGTCCTGGGTACGATCTACGCGCGGCGTATACCCAATTGCATCCATCATATAGTTAAGCGGCTGCGCGTCGTAGACTCTGCTAAATAGGGCACATGTAGCATCGAGCCCTGACGCTATCAGCGAATGCGCTTTCGCCGCCATATGAAATGTTCGATCAAATCGCACCACACGCCGTTGCTGACATAGTCTAGATGTTGCCGTCCTCGACCCAGCGTGTCCGCGGCACTTACACAACGTCTGAACCGCGGCCCGTTAGGTCGACCCAGACTTGATCGCCGTTACCCGCTCGCTACTCAGCACAACCTCGCAGGTGTCGCGCCGCCAAAGCCCACGCCGATCGCACCTTAGTGACGCAGATCATGATCCGACGAGATCATCCACCGGGCAATAAACATTCCTCATTTAGTATTGGAGGGCGTGACAGGTCGCGAAACTGCCGAGGTGCAAAACTGCGGGGAGAGTGTTTCGCATCAGTCTGGGATGAAATTACAACTGTTGGATCGATATCTGCACTACATACCAGCTGAAGATACTGGGAGAGATCCGTCGCAAGTAATATGGTTGGTCCGGTGCCTTCGTATGCTCAGAGCAATTATCAACTGACTTGGTAGAGAATACTGCAGACCTGGTCAGGCATGCCGCAATTTATCAATGATTACCAGGCCGATCGTCGCGACGAATCGCAACCAGTGTTGCCTTCTGTAAGCTCCTGATGTATGCGAACTGGTTCAACTCGTCGAACGCAGGGCTTTTGTTGTACGGTGGTGAGACTCTTGAACACTGTGCACTGCCATAATCAGTCTTCCTAGAACATGGCCGACTAAGAAGGACCCTATACGTCATCTCTCATCTTAGCACTTATGGACATGTCCTGTAAAACAGATCAGTGTTACCAGCGCATCAAGAGGTCAAAGCATGCGACCCACTTCCTAATCTGTGCCGCGGTCGTTGTAGCGTACGTTAAATGAGCTGTGGCTTGTCGGTTATTTATTCCGGACTGCCAAGTCCTCCAGTGTTTCTTTTGCCTCTCCTCCTTGCGACCCTCCCAAGCACATCCCAGGGAAGTGTCAAAAAGTTCACGTATCGCATCTCTTCGTCGACTTTGCGAGCCGAGGCACGCAAGCTGGCGTGGTGCAACGTCGTCGAGATGTGGGGAACGAAGGCCGGCGATGTCATTGATGAGTTTCACGTCAGGCAACGATGTGTGGCTGCTACTCGAAGCAAACAGATATATAACTCGACTTTGTGCTCAAAGATAACAAAGATACCAGCAGAGATTACTTCAAAGCGATCACTCTTGAGCAGTCACACTCTGACATCCTTTCGTTAGCATCCATCTTGAAGACTCCTTCTGACTTCATCGGTCTTTTCATCCTCTCGTTCAAAATCATCATGAAGCTATCATCAGTTATCAGTTTCTCTGCCATCTTTGCGTCAGCCTTGGCTTTCCCCACCTATGGCAATGTCAACGCCCGCCAGACCTGGCAGCCCAGGAATTGGACGGCGCCGGGTCCAAATGATGGTTAGTCGACTTATCTAACTGTGTATCTCTGGTCATGATGAGAACATCCCACTGATGAATGACTCAACAGCACGCGGTCCATGTCCCGGTCTCAACACTCTCGCCAACCACGGGTACCTGCCGCATAATGGCCGGGACATCACACGCGATATCCTTGCTGATGCAATGCTCAATGGCTTTAACATCGCCAAGAGCGACGCCATCATCCTCTTCTCACAGGCGGTACGCACCAATCCAAAGCCGTTCGCACGTACGTTCGACCTCGACACATTGGGCCGTGAGGGCGTACTGGAGCATGACTTCAGCCTGAGGTAAACATACTATTCTTCAATCCCTCAGCATATCTAACGTGTCAACCACCTGCAGTCGCTCCGATCGCTTCTTTGCCGACCCTCTTCCATTCAATGAAACCGTCTGGGCCGAGACCGCCTCCTTCTTCAAGACACCAGAAATCACGATACAACAACTGGCCGACGCCCGCATGGCACGACTCGAAACATCGAAGCGCACTAACCCAGAGCACAAGACATCGTTGTTGGCTGATGGTTTCAGTTGGGGTGAATGCGCCTCTTTCTTTGAGATCATGGCTGATGGCACTACGAGTACTGTGAGGAAAGACTTCATTGAGTACTGGTTGCGTAAGTTTCAATCTTTCTTGAGCGGAAATACAGAGACTAGTTGCTAACGTGCATATGACGTAGGGAACGAGCGCCTGCCTACTGAGGTTGGTTGGACTCGCCGTTCGACTGTTATGGAGACTAGCGAGCGTACCAAGTTTACGCGTCTCTTGATGGAGGCTGCTGGCCAGGGCACTGGCCTTTCCTCGTTGTTGTGAGCAACATTTGCAGCTTCTAGCTTCTTTCCACTGGCTAGAAGCCATATCACGCATCCAGCTCCTGAGGTTGATATCAGAGCATGCAGGCATGTAGATCAGAACATACGCTGGACCAGACGTTAGTCAACATGTATACGTGGGTGGAGGCGTATTGTGAGCGAATGATAATTGTATGACAAACATTGCACCTTCCCCACCACCTTGATTCGTTTTGCAGTATTTTCCATGCCCCTATGGATTCGACTGTTCGTGAAGCCTCACATCTGTCTGATGCTGCTTGCGCTGTTCCTCGCCATACTTGACTCCAAGACCGTGTTGAGAGACCACCCGTACCTCCTCCAGGCTCATGTTCTTAGCTTCAGGAGAGCAAAAGTAGTCCAGTCATGTAAGGTATACAAGTTGGCATAGCAAGGTCAATGCCGCTTGCCCCTACCGGTGCTAGGGAGACGCACTTGTGCAGCACTTGATAAGGAGAAAGTTCGCTATGCTACGGAGAAGTGGCCGGCTTACTGGTGGAATACGTTACATAAAGTTATGCTAGACTGCATACTTACGGGAAACACGCTACGGCAACGTACGTCAAACCAATCATAGTTCTGCTATACAGCATCGAAGACATTTCCGTACTTTGTACATCCTCAGCAATGAGCGTCCTCACCGACTCGTCGAACAGCTCGTCCAGCCGCTGCGATCATAAGCTTCTCAAAAGAATGCATCTCTCATTGCGCTGCTCCTCTGTACTGATTTGCGGCGAGCACTCGTCAACCTTGTCTTCGTTACAGTCGTGGTGGAGAGTGAGTTCGTGCAAACCAGCTCTATTCCCACGTCACAGGTGCAAACCTCACAAACTTGACCATTAAGTGATTTGCAAGGGCTCCAAACCTCCCCGCAAACCCCAAGAAACAGTCTGTACCCGGCAGCGCCGTCCACGTGGCCCACTGATCCCCTTCGCCAGAGTGGGTCTGGTACTTGCCTTGATTCGTGACTATCGTAATCTCCTTGCAAAGCCAGTCGTTTGTCGCGTAGTGCACGCTCACTTCCTGTATCACCTGCGACATGTTCGAAAGGTCCCACATGCCATTGTCCATCGAGTCTCCAGGGTCGTTGGTGACAAACGTCTCTGTCGACCCGTCAATTCCATACTGGACCCGCGTGCGGATTGTGTTGATGCATTCGCCCGACCAGACCTCGATGCCGGTGACACGCATTCGACGCAGGATAGCGTTGCTGGGGACGTTGTCGAAAGGATTGCCGCCCCAGTTACCGCCAGCGGCGGGGCCAATCATGATGGCGTAAGACGCGGCGGGCATTTGGATGTCGGTCGCTTCGAGAGGTCGCTGGCTATCTTTGGAGCTCCATATCATAGGCACTGGTGGGTGGGCAAGCTCAACGTCGGCCTCAGCATCGGCCTGCCAGTTGTCGATGGCGTCGATGTACCCTTTGTACGTGGCCTGACGAGCGTCGAGTGTATTGTCGGCCGTTCTGCAACCATATACGTCATATATAGCACGGACTGTGGCGATGCTGTCCAAGGCATGCTGCGCGGCCACACGAATGGTTCCAAGGCCCTTGGCCGGGTGTATTCGATTGGCGAATATGGACCGGAGTTTGTCCACATTGGTCATCTTTGGATGCCCCTCCACGGTATTGTACGACTGTGTCGTGAAATTGAGGATTATCGGGGCGTCAAGTTCAGCTTCGCCAAAGTTCAAGGCGAACTGCCCGATGTTGTTCGCGTCGGGCAGCTTACCGTGACTTTGGCCAAAGATCTTTTGAACAAAGGTGTATTTGCTCCCGGTATGAGAGCTAGCGTTCGTGATAGTAGTGTCCAACCTTGCTTGGAGGCTAAGGGCAGCAGTATGAGCACTCAATTTAGCGCTGTTAGCGAGCTGATCGCGCTCCTGAATGGTCTCGGCATCGAACTGGTAGAACGCAATATATTGGCCTCCGAGCGTGGTCGTTGCAACAAAAGAGTCGCCACCGACAGAGTAGAGGTCGTTGGCAGAGTCCAGAATCCATTTCTGGTTTGCGCTGAATTTGGCGTCGGTGATTTCATCTGTGCCGAGGGTTCTGTTTGCCACGACCATGATGAGGACGGAGGTTGTCGACTTGGCGAATGAGCGCGTGTATTGCAATCGATCATCAAAAGAGCCAAACGAGCAGTTGGCTTCAACGCTCGCGTCAATGCTGAGAGCCGAGCATACATCTGTCATGGATGTACAGACTTGGATGTTCGCGTCTATTCCCCCTCCGCGTTGTTTCGTATCCACTTTGCCAGTGACAACAGTACCACAGCCCTCATTTCTGAATGAGGAGAAGCCTTGACCGACCGCTGTTACGGCTCTGGCCATTCTGTGCAACAAGTAAACGATTGGAATTTGGGAAAGGGAGGAGTTCTGAACTTCTTGATGAGCGGACGACCAGGAAAGATAAGTGTCTGTTGGCTTCTTGAAGCCTTTATCTCGACATCACTGGGCCTTTATACACGTGGGTAATGTAAAGACTGACCGATCACACTAGCGGGAAACAGACCTCAGCCGCACTGTCACTAAGAAGAGGACCTTATGAAGATGGGTTCATTGGGTTCGGCGCGATAGCTGTACGACAACGCCAGCTGAGAAGGTGAGAAATGGTCGAAGCCAGAACTAATGCTCTGAAGCACTTCAGCTATGCTTTGGAACATTAGAACAAGAGTAATGAATACGAAGAACTTATTGTTATGCTAGAACTTTGATTAGCAAAGCAGACTCCATATGCAGTTGTAGAAAACAATGATTTCGTCGCGATGTTTTTCCACGTTCTCGGGAAGTTGAGAGGGGGGGATGGGGCCCTTGGGGGTGTGGCTTCTCATTGCGCTGGACTGCAGCTACGATTATCCTTTGAGCTGATCGCAACGCACTAGTGTGCGGAGAAGGTCATTCTGTTCTGACAGCTATTGGATTCCAGGAGTAGGTGGAGTATCAGCTTAGGGCGCATAGGCAAACCTAACTCTGTGCTAGAAGGCTGAGCGCTGTTATACATTCCCTTACCGCTCAGCATTGTACAACAGTGACAATATCGTGTCACTCTGCGCGTTCTCAACTTCCACGTGCAACGCTTTACTCACGACAGGCTGAGTATATCATCCCTGGAAATTGCTAATGCTTAGTTCAGGAAGTGATTGGAAGAATGAGTAAAGACGTTGATCATCGGCACAGCTAGGTCACGACGGAGACCTCAGCTGAGGTGCAGACGGACAAACTCAACCCCACCTCTACCGCAACCACTAGGTCGTGAGTGGCGCAAGGCTGGATCCAGCCACGGCTGATCGGCGGTACGTGATAACGCAGGCGAACCCGGGTAGGGTAGGCCAAAGACATCGCGCACAAAGAAGGACGGCAAATCAAGACTTGCTTCTTTGGTATCTTTGGAACTTAGCATCGACGTGAGCTTAACGCTAGACAGTACTGCTCAAAAAGATTGCAGTGAGACAGAACCCGCTTACGATAGGCGCTTGTTAGGGCATGCATCTCAGGCCAGTGGCATAGAAAGCCACGAATGATATATGCTAGCCGGGCGAATTCATCGTTGGTCAGCTGCAGAGTCCGCGTGTCGAGTGCAATGTAATTGAGGACTACTGCCGCGAACGAGACATACTGGCATTCCCCACATCGTCCAAAGTAGTAGCCCGCGGCAGCCGACGCGATCGAAAAGGAAGATGGAAAGGACGGTAAAACTCCATCTGAACCCAGCAACGACTGTTCCAACAGCGATAGGGTCGGAAAAGTCGACGATGTCGGAAAGCGTCAAAGAGAAGTACATGAACGTATTGAAGCCGCACATCCCTTGGAACAGGATTATGTCACAGGCAGTGATAGCAGAGCGCAGATTGGCTGGTACGAAGAAGAAGGCCTTGAGCGATCTGGTGACTGTCATCTGCGCCTCAAGTGCCTTGACATGTGCGACATACGTCTCAACAGACAACATCTTATTCGTGACCTGCTCGTCAGTAACGTCGGGATAAGCTTGACGAATGACTTCGATGCATTGCTCCCACTTAATGTGGTACATCAATTGACGAGGACTTTCTGGGCACGTGGAGAGAAAGACCCCGAGCAGGATAGATACCCACGCACCCAAGCTCAACATGTATCTCCAGCCATGAGGAACGTGCTGGAGAGCCGGGTTGAAGGCGTATATGAGGACAGACCCAGTACCGATGAAGATCATATCAACGGAGATCATCAGTTCGCAGAGACGAGCGGGAAGTCTCTCGCCAATATACACGGGTACAATCTGTGCCGTGAACCCTAGACTATGCATCATCTTGGATAGAGGTCGCGCATTATCTAGTCAACCGTCGTTCTCACGAGTCCCAGTAGTAACAATACGCTCGGAGCTGCCTGGAGGTAAGCCCTGACCTTGCGCCAATCCAGCTTCCATTGCCTCTCGCTGCATAGCTGCAAAGTCATTGCGAGACACAATAGTATGTGGATGCTGAGAACCAAGCTGTTGGGTACGCCCATCGCACGCTCGTTGGTAAAGCTCGGCCGCTTCTGGGTACCGGCGCAGATTGTCCAAGAGAACAGCGAGGTTGTGGACAGATGTCAGCGTGTCAGGGTGATCCTGGCCCAGCTTCTTCTCTGAGCCTTCTAGTGCTCGCCGATTGAGCATCTCTGCCTCCCTGTGCTTACCTTGCAGGTGCAGCACCTCCGCTAGGTTGCTCATACTCGTCAGCGTGTTCGGGTGGTCCTCGCCCAGCTTCTCCTCTAACCCTTTTAGCGCCCGCTGGCTGAGCGTCTCTGCCTCTTCGTACCTGCCCTGATCCTGGAGAACTATTGATAGGTTGTCCACGCTCATTAACGTGTCGGAGTGGTCCTCGCCCAGCTTCTTCTCCCGCCCTTCCAGCGCTCGCCGGTGGAGCGTCTCTGCCTCGCCGTACTCGCCCTGGGCCCGCAGCACTAACGCCAGTATTTCTACGGTGTCTAGTGTCAGCTGATCTTCTCGCCCTAGTGCTTGCTCTCCGGCGGCAACTGCCTTTGCCGCTATCTGTTGCGCTACACTATAGCTTCCACTCTTCCACAGATACCATGCTGCGTTGCTAAGCACCTTCGCCCATGCCTCCAACGCTTCTTGGTTGGCTGGCTGAGTGCTAAAAAGTGGTTCAACGTGCGGAAGCAGCTGCTGGCACTTTGCCCAATTCTTATGCTCCCCGTTGGGAAGCTCTTGCGCCATCAGCACCACAAATCGCTGCTCCCACTGTTCTGCATCGCCACACGACGATAGCCAGACTCGCGTACAGAACTGCACTAGAGCGTGCATCTCGCATGTGTCACTGCCTGCTGTCATCGACACTAAAGAGTACGCCTGTAGGGTGTCCAGGTCCTCGTGAAATGCGCTGGCTGCGTCTTTGTTGTTCTCTGACCCCATTCTTCTTGCGGTCCGCAACACCGACTCAGGTATGCCCTGCGGGTTGAAGAAGCTCATCAGCGACAGCAGCTCGGCTGCCGACCGCCGCTCCCGCTGGATCTGTTCAAACGACATCTGCCACGTCGTCACCACCGAATTGGACGCGCTCCCGTCGCGGCGCAGCTCGTCCGCGTCCCAGTTGAGCAGGCTCTCGCGCTTTTTGCTGTCCTTCTGAAACTCGGCTAGATAGCCAGCGACTGTCATGCGCCCACGTCGGTTGATGTACGCGGCCGCCTGGACGACAGCGAGAGGTATGCAGTCGAGCGCGCGCAGCAAATCTACAGCGCTCTCTTCGACTGGCGGGTCCTTCAGCTTGTTGCGAAGCAGCTGCAGGCCTTCGCCCTCGTCCATCGCAAGCACTCCCTTGGTCCTGTTGTAGCCTCCCACTAGCCTGGTGGCTGCGTCTTGACTACGTGACGTGACTAGTATCGCCCCGTTGCGGCTCTGCGGAAGGTAGGTGGCCAGCGGTATCTGCGCGCTGGCGTCTGTCTCGTCTCCCTGGCGCTGGCGCTTCCGCGACGGGAAGAAGGTCTCTATATCGTCCACGTTGTCGACAATCATCACCCATTGTCCATTCGCCTCGTCCCGCAGCCAGTCGTGCACCAGTCGCAACACGTTCGCCTTCGAATCGTCCCTCCCCGGCAGCTGCAGCCGGTTGGCGATGTCTTTGTACGCTTCCTCGAACCGGGCCTGGGTGCTGGCGTGCACCCAGAACACAAACGTGTGACGTGCCGCATCGCGGATGTTATGGGCGTACTGGAGGGCGAGCTGCGACTTGCTGTCGTCTGTCAGTTGTGCTGTACCGTGCGTGCAGTCGGTACAGCGACGTCGACGTACCCTACGCCGCCGAGACCCACCAGCGCTGCCCGCGCGCCGGGTCCCGCGCACTTGTCGCGCACCCAGTCGGCGATCGCAGGCCGGTTGACAAGGTCAGGGTCCGGCGCAAATGGCACCGTTGAGAACGGTTCTACTTTGCGCTTTTGCCCTGGCGTTCGTTAGCCTGGTGGTAGTCTGGCGCCGTGATCCAAAGGTAGGGTACCATCTGCTCGGCCAGACCCGAAGTTGAAGTTCATCGTCCCACCAGGCCCGCAATGTGGAGCGGGAATGGCGACATGAGCGTCGATAGCTCCATGGAACGTGCTGGCCATGAAGAGTGCAAGTCGGTGTTTGCGCGAAACTTTGTGATCTTGAAGAGTTGAAGTAAGGACGATATAGATAGCGGAGAAGGTCTGCAGCTGCGCTCGCTGGAAGGATGCCAAGCGTGCCTCAGCCTCGGCCTCAGCCTTGGACGTTTCATTTCCTGCCGTCTAGGAGCATCTTCATCTCCATCATCGCTTCGGGTCTTCGTTCCTCCCTCTCCGACTAAGAAAACACATTATCAAGAGCTGAACTTTTGGCGTCGCCTACGAACCATGCGTCTTCTGCAACGCAAGGACGGCGATAGATACAGCCTGACAGAGTTTGTGAGCGATGACATCCCACGTTATGCCATCTTATCCCACACCTGGGGCCCAGATCAAGAAGAGGTCACTTATGCAGATCTGGAGCAAGATGCAGGTACGACTAAGGCCGGCTACCGGAAACTCCAGTTCTGCGCAAATCAGGCAGCCAAAGACGGTCTCCGCTACTTCTGGGTCGACACTTGCTGCATCGACAAGTCGAGCAGCGCAGAGCTGACTGAGGCCATCAACTCTATGTTTGCCTGGCATCGCGACGCTGCCCGATGCTACGTGTATCTATCCGATGTTTTGACCAGCAGCCTCACCAGCAGCACGCCTGCACAACAACACTGGAACCGTGCGTTCCAGCAGAGCAGATGGTTCACACGAGGCTGGACGCTTCAGGAACTAGTTGCCCCGATGTCAGTCGAGTTCTTTTCAGACGAGGGCGAGCGGCTTGGCAATAAATACTCGTTGGTGCAAGAACTCCACGACATCACTGGGATCAGCGTTGAGGCTCTCCAGGGAAGCCGTCCACTGGACCAACTTAGCGTCGACGAGCGCATGTCATGGGTAGGGCAACGCCAGACAAAGCGCGAAGAGGATGCAGCGTATTCACTGCTAGGCATCTTCGACGTGCATATGCCGCTTATATATGGTGAAGGTCGGAGGAAAGCGTTTGCCCGGTTGCAGAGGGAGATCGACACAGCTTCTAGCGAAGCGCGTTCTACTCTACCTCAGAGCGACATTTCGCAAAGCCATGGCTATGCTACACATGCCTACAGTGGACCTGTCTTTTACGGATCTATAAAAGGTCGCTATGTGGTACCAGGAACTCACGTCACAGGGGGTACAGTTAACTTTGACTTTAGAGAATAGAGAAGGGCGTGATATTCGTCAGTAGAAGTGGGCAACAACACTGCCGCTTAACTTTGTAGCAGTCTAGCTCTCTAGAGATATAAGCGGGTGGCTTCCAGGCGAGTAGCGGGGTTATTCTAGCCTTCCTCGATTTGTCCTAACCCTCAACTCTGCTCAGCACAACACTTTCCAGACCCAACCCCCTGAAACCAGCCCAAGGGTGCTCAACCATAGAGGAGAGTATTGTGTCTATTCAGAAGGGCATGATGAGGACGACACGTGGTCGCACAAGTCGCACCCAGCTGTACTATCCACTCGAAGAACCGCAACTACGGCTGATTCGAATTGTACCCCAGCCCGAAGGCTCAACGATTCGATGTCGCCTGAGCACAGTGTCCTTGTTGGACGTGTCTGATGAGTTCAACAGCAGGTGTATGAAGTGGACTACAGATGGGGAACGCTGCAAATTGAGCGTTCGCGAATCCCTTCGCGACCCCGCTCTGCGCAAAGACTGGACAGCGCGTTCGACAGTTGCGCGTCTCGCACCTATGATCCGCATCGCAAGTCAACACCCATACGCTGAGCTCCATCGTTTCGTCTGGGGCGATTTTGCAAGCCTGAGTTACGTATGGGGTGACCAAGCTGACAAACAGACCATATATGTCGACAACCAGCCTGTTCAGGTCACCAAAAGCCTCGAGCGCGCTCTACAGGAATTTCGTCGGGAGGGCTTGTTCTCTGATAAGTTCATGCTCTGGGTGGATGCACTGTGCATCAACCAAGACGACCTTCTAGAGCGCGCAGTTGAGGTACAGCGCATGAAGGATATTTACAGTGCTTCGTGGAGCGTCGTCGCGTGGTTAGGAGAGGCAACGGCGAATAGTGGTGCGGGCCTACAGCTCGTTAAAGATTTGGCAGCTTTCAGAGAAGCCGGGTGTGAGCTTGAGCTGGAACGCAGGTTGCGTGACGATCCGAGGTTCTTGGGTGGTACTTGCTGGTTAGGACTCCAACAGATCGTGAATCGCGAGTACTGGAGCAGGCTCTGGATCATACAAGAGATAGTCATGGGCGGTACAAATGTCCGATTAAGGTGTGGCGCGTCCACGATTGACTGGCCAACATTTTGCGCAGGAATTGCAACACTGCAGGAACGTCTTTGGCTCGTCAAAGATCGGTGCCTCTGGGAAGATGTAGTCTCTCAAAAGCTTCCCTGGTCTACCAGAAGCTTGCACCTGATCTATCAGGACCTATCAATCATGAGTGCGACACCCATTGCACAAGATCCTAAGCTTGTGTTCGCACGACTGCTCGACCTTGCCAATGCGACACAGTGCATTGATGATAGAGACAAAGTGTATGCACTCCTCGGCCTGGTGCCAGATCAGGTTGCACGGTTGATACAACCAGACTACAATGCAACATCAGCGACAGTGTACACAAACACAGCTCGTGCTTTCATTGATGGTTTCAATGATCTTGAGCCTCTTCGTGAAGGTAATCCCTGGGGTCCAACTGGGTGCCCTTCGTGGGTTGCTGACTGGAAGTGGGACTCGCGCGTACGACATAGCCGGGTGGAACAACTTCTCTGGGGTCCAACATACTTGTTTCCAAACTTGGAAGGCCCGGAGACGTTCGGAACATATACAGCCAGCGGTAAATCATCCCCCCAGCTGAGTTTTAGCAACGACGGCCTACAGTTGCATTGTCAAGGTTTCATTGTTGACACTATCTCTGGACTGTCTGCTGCTGAGAAGGGCTACTTTGAATGGTATCCAGAGAGTATTGTACAGCCGCGAGACTGGCGCAGCGCGTACGGTGGCTTCGAAGAAACTTCCGATGCCATCATGCGCACTCTAGTCTCCGATAGAGTTCGGCATGGCCATGCGCCCGACTCACGGCACCGCGCGATCTTCCATCTTCCAGCCACGTTCGATGTTGGTCGGCCGCAGTTCCGGCAAAGAGGCTGGAGCTGGCTCTCGGGACAAGCAGGGTACTACTTTCGATGGGAAGGTTTCCGTGAAGCGATCGACAAGTTTCAACTCGGTGAATGGTGCTTCGGTGATTTTTTTGACGATGACATTCCGTACGGTGCGTCGGAGTACGACTACACGGAGGTCTATGCCTGCGCTGAGCGTAGTGGAAAACGACGCAGGTTCATGACGACTGCTGGCGGGTTGATGGGTTGGGCCCCCAGCGATATGTACCAAAGTACAAAACATCATGTTGAGGTTGGAGATCAGATAGCCATCGTGTTGGGTTGCAGCACGCCGCTTGCTGTCAGACCAATTGGCGATGCTTTCCAGGTGCTTGGCGAAGCATTTGTACAAGGCCTAATGGACGGCCAGGCGATAGAACGACTTCGAGCCGGCACATTCAAAATCCAGACTCTGAGGTTCAAGTAGCTGAAGTAGGATACCACGGACATGGTTCACCGAACCACTAGCCACAGCCTGGCGACTAATCACGGGTGTGCCGGTGCAGGCTCATCACCTTGCCGCACGGAGGAAAGCATTTCGGTGCTAGCGCAGAGCGGCACGGGCATTCCTTACGCTATCGTCTTAACGTGCAGGAAAGATCGCTTTTCTTGATCCCTTCGCCTTCGCCTATCTGGCCTTTCTGAAAAGCCAATTACGCCTACCAACACTCACTTATACGTACACACTTACACAAGCCATTCTCCATCTCTGTTTTCCCCGCCGCTACGGAAACCATTACAGAATTTCTCGACCACCTCTACAAATGGCTTAAAGATAGGATTATGGGACCGGAAGAGGATCAAGAACAGTTCCTGGTGCATTGGGGCTACACGATTTGTAGAACATATTATGGCCCTAGGTCTGATGAACAGTGGTTAGAGCTGCTCAAAAATATCACCGACGGCGTGGGAAAAGGTCTCACCGAACTAGAAGAGGCGGACAAAGAGCCTGCTGCTGTCACGAAAGCACGGGATCAATTTCGACTCGATGCGCGTTCAGATCTGGCTACCTTGGACGGATTAACGATGGAAGACGTCCGGCAAGTGTATCTGGAAGGGAGCGGGGGTCAGCCGATGAGGGGGACTCAGCGGCGCAACCGGGGTACTTTTATCTTCCTGTTGGCGGATGCTCAAGTCCTACAAGATCCTGACCTCCGCCTGCTAAAAGTTGCGGACGCGAGATACGACCCGGTTGCTGCCGTGCCTAGGAATACCCGGTCTGGTCCACAGCGGAATTTTGGATGGCTAACCATTCCAACGACAGCCGTTTTGGATTTTTATGACTGGATGGACGGGTTCACATGGGAGCAGATTGTCAATCATGCATGGCCGGGGAAACTTTGAGATCCATATGAATATAAATGATGGACTACATCTTTGTGCCAGAGACGAGTACAAGAGAGAAAGTGAAGTCCTAGTCTTTTCGACAGGGCAGTTGCAATGTTCGTCAACTTTCATTTATTGTAATTTATTCATGGGATGAGATTACATGTACATAGCGATAGCTAGCATCGCACATTCTCAATTCCTTGTGCGATAGTCTAATGCTATCAAAATCATAAAGATGTATCAGTGGTCATCTCGTCCATCTGTGTCTCCCAGCTTGTCAGAGCGTTAATGATATTCTGTGCACCCGCATCCGCACTGTTTGTCTATGTTTCGTGAACAAGATCGATTGCTCCCCGGCAAAAGTCCTTGGCGTTGTTAGTAACAAAATCGATGGCGAAGTCTTTCACCTAGTCGGACCAATAATCGCCGATCGCCGTCTGATCATTGGAGTAGTTAACATTGTAAATTCGCTAGAAAAGCCTCCATTGCGCGCCAACGTCATTGATGACCGCTTCTACCATCTTCGAAAGCTCGTCAAGATTACTCACCAGTCAGGGATCAACATCACTTGCTGAACTACCGAACAACAAGTTTCAACACCTCGCGACCCTTCCCAAAACTCACCCTCGTCGACTTCGCAACCTCGTTAAGCGTTGACTTGTGAATTGGATGCGCCTTGCCTACCACAACGCTATCCATCTCGCAGAACAATAGCGCAAGTACAGAGCTCTTCCACAACCTCTCTGTCTCTGTGCCTCTGCTTTCAATGTGCACTAAAACCAGGAAGATACCGGCCATACCAATCATAACGGCGGGAAATGCGATCCACGACCATTGGGCGTGAACACATGTTGACGTGAACCACATTGTACCTCTTGCTGGACCTGCGTCTGGTACTCCAGTGTAGTTGGTCACGCCGTATGTCCTGATGACGTTAGTCATAGATCGGGCGATGTTGCCGAAGACTTCATCGACAGTGTCCATCGTAATATTTCCATCCTGATACAACTGACGCAGATGTATACTACCCTTGAAGTATTTTATGGTGCTGCCGAGCCATTGACCGTCGAAGATCTGAGATAAGTATGCGTGGAATCCGATCAAAGATTCCAATTGATATTGCCACACGCAGTCTTGAGGGACATACCACACACGGGTGTCGTTCACGGCGCCGAACTCGACAATCTGACCAGCTGTGGTGACAATATTCCCTTGTGCGATTGGCTCATATCCAGGCGCCGGGCTCTCTCGGGGTTCGCACATTATTTGTGACCCATCCTGGATCGTGCTCGCTGTGCCGATTCTCAATACGTTGTTGAACCGCGGAATGTCTTGTGATACAAGATGTGGCCTGAAGGGGATGCTCCTGACCAGGTCCTCCGTCAAGAGACCATTCCAGATCCGCGCAGAGTACGTGTTAACGGCGGGATGTAGCGAACAGCTCACTGCAGTGTACTCTTCGAACGCTTCTTCCGTGAAGTTTGGCCTGATAATCATCTTAACGGTAGGATCCTCGTAGAAATTGGTAGGTACACCAGTACGAAGAATCCCAGGCCAGGGTCGCAGGGCGAATGCAAGAGGAACATCATCTTCGCCCAGGGGAAATGCCAGGATATAGTTGCCCACTTCGGTACCGTTCATGGCGGTGATAGACTCAGCCTTCACATCCCATAAATCAAACGTCAAAGTCTCGTTTCCGCGAAGAGTGTGTGTTTGGACTTGCGACGTGACGTTTTCGGAGGAGTGTGTAATCGCTAGTGTTGAGAAGGTTTCCCCGTTGAGCGATGAGAATGTACAATTCCCAGTGGTGCACCCCTGAGACAGGACACTGGTCAAGTTCTCCACAGGTTGTATAATGCCCACGTCTATAGCAGAAGCCATGGGTGGAAAGGCATCGAAATCAAGAGGACCAAAGCGCCGCCCGAGAGCGCCAAAGACATTCGTCCTCTGTATGTGGACCGTCGCATTGTGATCGGCTAAGAGGCATTCGTCGAATCGAATTAGTTGTTGCATCTTAAAACCGGTCAATGCAGCGACGATCGACGCCAGCGCTCCCAGGGCTGCAGTGATATTGCGCGTGAGATGTCAGCTATGCCCGAGACCAGAATCTATTATACCTACTATGGACGCTTAATCTTGAGGTGCAGGAGCAAGATAATTGAGCCCCACGCGCTGCGACTAGCTGCATCGAATCGCTTCATGTCTTGGAGCTGGCGCGCGACCCGATACCACTGCCATTTGGATTGGCTTATGCCTGGGTATAGTCAGCAACCTAAGTATCGCGATGGGCGATGATTGTACCTTCTGTAAGGTCTACGCCGACTCCGGCCCGTATCAGGATGGAGAAGAGAAAGATGATAGAGTTGATGGTGATGAGCTGCGGCCACTGCGGCAAAGGCGTCCCTTGGTGCGCGACCAGAGTTGCGACGAGGCCCAAGAGCGAAAGCGATGCCAAGAGGAGACTGATAGCTTCTGAAGTCCACCGCCTTCGTGCCATGCCCGCGAAAGCATGCCCACTTCGTTTGCAGCCTGTGGTGAAGTATCGTGGCACCGCAACGAAGAATGCAGCTACTGAGGCGAAGAACGCCGCGAAGCGAGTCATTTTAACTGCTGAGAATTCAGATAGATTCTTCGGCTTCGCTGACGGTGTGCTTGACCGTGACGAGTGAGACGCACTTTGGATCATGTCATCGTCCAAGATATTGGGGTCGCCCTCATCGCGAGGAAGAAATGGTCGCAGCGGCGCTTCTGTTCGGTCCATAATGAATACGACAGAAAAGTTGGATCCGGACGTGAGAAGCGCACACGTCGCAAAACAAAGGGGATGCATACATTGTGGCTATGTTGTTGCCCCGCTGCAGGTCGAAGGTGTTACAACCAAGGGTTGAAAAGGTAACACCTGTGCCGCAACCACGCTGTACAACTCTATCTAAAAGAAAAAAGTCATGCGCAAGGTGGAGCTTACGTTGGGTGTCCATGTTAGTATATTGGGTAATCAAGATACCTCATTCTATGCGCGAATGGATGCCAGCCGATTGGAATCACGATCGCTTGTACCAGTCTGTTGAAAGGAAACCGCAATATCAAGCACATCCTACCGCGGAACGTCGTGCGGTGCCGTGAGACCGGCGCATGGCCATGTCGGACTCTATCGGAAACTAGAGTGCGCACGAAGGCATCCGCAGTCTTTTCAATCACTGTTCGTGCTGCGTCCGTCTTGCGACTCTCCTATACTTTCGGGACCTTAGTCACGTGCTTGCTGAGAATTCGCTAACCCCAGCTGAGTGTCGACGCACGTGCAATACATGTACCTTCCCCGCCCCATCATCGAATCAATTTACCAGGAGAGCTGATGTGCCACACCTGCATATGGCCCCCAAAATTGCACCTCATGGCTGGGTCCAGCTGGACGGCGCACCAACGCCTGCGCACAAACATGTCGTTTTTCCCTACACCCATTAATCATTACAATGGCACAAGGCGTAGACGTCGCATCCGCAGTGGGCACGTGGCTAGCTGCAGGCCCCGCTCTCATTGCGCTCTTTGGTATCATCGCGCCATTCTTGCTTTGGATTGCCCTCCGCTCAGAGCGGCACATTGCCTCTCGGGCTATCGATGACCCTCTGCACCTTTTCGTGTCCTCCGGAATACCCATATGGTATAACACGAGGATACTTCGACGCGCACGCGTTCCGAGACTGACAAACATTCCCCAAATCCCTGAAGGTTTCAATGGGCAAAGGAAAGACGAGTGCCTGAAAGACCGTCCCAGTAGAACAGGATGGATCAGGTTCTGCTCAGCTTTACGTGCCTTTTCCCTGCCAGGTTCCAATGATAGAAGGGGCACCTGGTCATCGAAGAACGACAGACGTGGCTCCCTGCACACAAACTATGGATTCTGGTTTTTGGACTGCTTGGAAGTTACAGCGATCGTGAAGACGAGGGCAAGTGGTATTTGAGAAGAACAAAAATCGATTGGACCATGAAAGCGATCCAGGTGATCGCGAGTCCCAAGTGCTGTACGGCAGCATTGGCCCGCTGAAACATCGAAGTGTTGATGAAGGCGGGTTTCCAGATCGTCTCTATTTGGCGACGTACAACCGGCAGCTAAGAGGGAGTCTGGTACCGGATGCGATAAGCTTGCAATATCTTTTCTGGCTTGCTGCAGGATGCGTACCACTTGGAAGCAAGGTCCTTGATCTTAGTATGGTTCGGACCCGCTTCCGCAGCAGATCGCGAGCAGGGAATAGGCGAAGGATGTCAACAAGCGGCCAGTCTGAAGAATCTGACAACAGTATCAGCAGCAGGGCAACGCCGAATTCCGAACCCGCGGACGAAGAAACCGAAACCAACGCCCAGGACGCTACCCAAAGACGATAGGAATCGAACAAGAAGTTCTACGAAGGGCTTAACTTTTACTACCTAGAGCAAGTGCAGGAAACCCTTCCTACGGCAAAATAGACTATTGTTACACGGGGTCAGGCTATACTTCTCTAGGCTCGGTCCGTACTAAGGCGAGGTAGACTAAAGCGGTAGTCCGTGAGGTATCGTATGGAATGATCAGGTGGAAAAGAGTTATCGTTGTAACCAAAGGATAAACAATACCA
>NW_026260246.1:0-33738 GCF_024291825.1 Alternaria postmessia | reverse complement strand
GATGGCACGTCACGTGATCCCAGGCCCCGCCTTGGATCAGCGACCTTCCATCGCGGCTATCCCGATGGTCTTCCTTCCTGCGGCCTGCATAACAAAAGGAAGCAACTCCTTGTTACCTTGTAACATGAGTAAAAGACTGGATCAAGAACAGCCATGCTGTACTTATTGCAAACCTTAATTACAGTACATAACAGCCGATTCTTCGCCACTACACCCCCATGTAGAGGAGAGACTCCACAAAGAGCAAGGGATTTCACTGGCCACTATAATTCAACTTGCCTGTCCTTTTAAGGCTTTACAAGCAGTCTAGCATGACTAACCTCATCCCACCAGGTCTCCACATCATCCAAATTCTTTGCCGCATACTCAGATTTGAAACCTCCTTTGACAATCGCCTCCAGTATGCGCGGTGTCTGGGCATGCAACTCAGGAAACGACCAAGCACCCGGCGCACAACCCAACAACGCTACATTCGCCTGCCGAAGGAGACTGGCAGGAACAGCCTGTGTCTCGCCCGCCAAAGACCCAATTTCCACCCAGCTGAGCCTCTGGTTAGGAAGCTCGCGTCCCTTGATGATGCCAGCCATGGCTGCATTCGACACATCGCCCCACAAGTAATCCAAGACAACATCGACGTCTGTAGCACCAGAGAAATCTGTTTGCGCCAAATCCTCGGATAGTGATATCGTTGCCGTCGCTCCAAGCTCTTTTGTCTTGTCCAGCTTTGTACCCGGCTTGCCAATTGCTACGATTTTCGAGGCACCAAACGCTTTACTGATCTGTACAGCAGCTTGTCCACTTACGCCTGTTGCGCCTATGATAGCTATCTTGACCCCACTGCCAGGTTGAATACCTGCACGCGCCGTGAGCGCCATCCAACCGCTCATCGCTGGATTTACAAGCACAGCCACAGTATCTGCATCCGCGCCTTCGGGCAGTGGGAAAATGTCTTTCTTGCCGACATTGATTTCCTGAGCTATGGAGCCGGTGGATGCGAGCAAGGCGTTGAAGTAGACAAGCTGGTTGGTCTCAACGACGATGCCCACACCATCCGTGCCGGGAACATGTGGTGGGCTCTTGCCAGCCATGGAGAAATGTTTGCCTGAAGCGCGGGCACGCACGAAAGTGTGGACACCGGCAGCGAGGACTTTGATGCGGACTTGGGTGTCCGACGGGGCGGGGAGGTCGATGAGGGAGTAGGTAGGGGGTGATCCCCACTTGTGGACTACGGCTGCGTGGATAGACATACTGTGTATCGAGATCGGTAAAAAGGTTGACAGATGATGAGTCTTTCACCCAGGAACCTTCACTTGGTGTATTGAGTGATGTCAATGTCGGATGCCGATACCTTGTCGCACCAGAAAAGATCTTGAGGATAGGTCAAGAAGAATCCAAGAATGATGTAGATGACTGGAATGGAGTGAATTGATTCGGGATTGGGTGCCAGATACTCGAGCTTTTATACACTATGGCGCATACACTAAAGCGCGAAACGATTACACATGAAGGATCTAGCGAATGCGAATTCATGCAGAAAATGAACACTAGACACCTGATAGCGAAGGCAAAATCCCTAGCCTGTGGCGTGCTTGTAATCTGCCTGCAGATACCTACCAGTCAACACTCGGACTCTAATATGCAGCTGACAACATCTGCCTGTCGTCAGCAATCAGGCCCCCCAATAACAACCGTACTTGATGACCTAATCAATTCTAGGCCCTCCTTCACTTGAATCCTTCAAAAGATAATAACCCCCTCCTCCACTTAGCATATGTGAGCAATATGTTGCATCGAAAATGTAACAACCCCAGGCCCTTTTCCACAGAAGCCTCGGTACTGGCACGGTGACTGCCAAAAGGACGTTGCAAGCAATGACAATAAGCGGTGGCAATGCACAGCAAGCGGCTACAATCCGACTACGAACGTCAAACGGCATCAACATAGTTTTCTATGAATGTCATGCTGCATGTAAGAATCGTTTGTCTAGACGCAAATCTTCATTTCACAGATGACATTACAAAATTTAGAACCTATCGCATACGGTCTGGGCAAGCATATGGGTAGTCGTACACGCCAATCTACCCCAAACCCCTCACCAGGCACTGCGATCGTGAGCAAGCTTCTCTAGACAACAGGAAGCCTTCAGCTATCAACTCGATTGTCGAATATTCTCCTCATGCGCAGTCATGATGTTGTTCTTCTTCTCCGAGATTGAGGCCACGCTTGATGCCCTTGCAGTCGTCTCCTGAGATGAAGATGCTGTATCATCGCCATCAAATATGACTGCCATGTGCTCCAGAGTGTACCCACGGGTTTCTGGGTAGAAGAAGTACACTGTCAATCCCATTGCGACAAGCACGACGATGAACACAAAGTAGTACTTCCAGCCGATTGCTTCGAGGGCGATAGGGTTTACAAAGGTATTGAAGAAGTTGGCGACTACTACCGTAATCCAGGTAACGGTCAGACCGTGAGATCGGAGCCTATATGGCCAGATCTCGCAGGGATAGGCTGTCAGGAAAGGCGTCCTATGTCATGCCAGTCAGCACGGTGGTCTGCTAAAAGGGATTGTAGTGAGACTTACAGAGCAATATCATAGCCAGCAAAAAAGATGAATAGAAAGGGTATGACAGCGATACCAGTGGGAGGGCTGCCAGATTCTGCGAATGCACCGCTGAGAGCTGTCACAAGTATGTATGCGACAAGCATAACGCCAGCTGAGGCTAAGAAGAGTGGGCGACGTCCAAGTCGGTCGACACTAAGTGCAGCACCTACTGAGAAGAGAAGGTTCCACACTTGCAGCAGACCAGCAATCAAGGTCTGGTGGGTGACACTCGTTATGCCCACAGTTCTCAGGACAATCGCCAGATAATACGAAACAACGCCGTTGCCGCACCACTGGGAGAAAATTCCGAGAGAGACCGATATAAACAGGCGGCGCCGGTTGCCTGCTGTCTTGAACAGCTCTGCGTAGCTTGCATCGTCCAGTGTTGACTCGAGACGGATGGCAGTGGTGATTTCGACCATCTCATACTCGACTAAAGCCGATGTGGGATTGCCGCCAGCATGGTATGTCGTCAAAATTGTACGAGCCTATAATCCATCATTAGATCAATCTAATCATGTCATCTAGTGACTTACCTGTTCACTTCTATCAACAGACACAAGCCAGCGAGGGCTCTCAGGCGTCATCAGTAACCCAGGCAGTGCGACCAGGGGCAGCAGCAACTGCAAGATAGATGGAATCCGCCACGCCCAGTCACTTTCGATATTACGGGTGCCAAAGGTAACGAAGGCAGCAATAGTGCCGCCGAAATAATACCCGCACATGAAGAGAGCGCTCAGGATGCCTCTGTAGACCGGATGAGAGATCTCGTTGATGAGGAGAGGAACAGCGTTTCCAAACCAAGCTGAAGAGCAACCAACAAAGAATCGAGATAGCACGAATGCAGTGTGGTCATCGCTTAGTACGACCAGGGAGCCTAAGAACAGAAAGATGTAGCCGATGTATACACCGAGCTTGCGCCCGTACTTGTTCGCAACGAACGCAGTCAAGGGGTAGGACAGGCCCATCCCAAGCCAGTAGACGGCATTCAAGAAGCCTAACCAAGCACCGGTCGGCGTGTCCATGAACGACTCCCATTGAGGTAGTGCCTGTAGTCCATTCATGAGACTTCCGTCATAGCCGTTGGCAGAGGCTGGACATGTGTTAGTGGCATCAAAGGACAAGGGACCTTGGAGATACTTACAGAACAACGAGAGAGACAAGATGCAGAAGTGCAACTTGATGAGATGTGATTTTGTGTACCATGGCTTGCTGTCAGGCAAGACAGCCAACAAGCCATCGTTGAGTCCATTCTGCGACTTGGAGGGAGGCATGACAACGCAAAAGGGGCTAGTGATGCTCTGGGGGCTAGAGAACGTGATGCTGGTCGGTCAATCGTTCACGCAGCTTGACCTTTTATATAAATCTCAGATGAACAAGGCCAAGTCAAGAACATCACGATACAGCGTGTCGGTTAGCTATCGTGACCTCTAAGCTATTGCCGGAAGCGTGGCTGCGCACGTGGAGTCCCCCCAAAATTTGGAAACACGCTAATTTGCGGAGGTACTCGATTTTTGCGGAGTAGCGCATCGGTGAAAAATAGAGTTCCTCATAGCGCGTGCTTTCCGACTGGACTGACACGGAGAAATAGGAATCGTCATTTGCCCGATAGCCTCCGCGCGCCAAGCGCGACCTCCGACCAACCCGCTGCTGCTAAAGCGGACATCAGGGCTATACCCCATAAGCCGCGCCAGATATGCGCCAACGTCTATGTGTTTGGTCGGACTATGTCGTGGCTGTTGAAAGACATCTATATACCGCGGCCTTGTCGTGGTTGCGGGTGTCAGCCAGTTCACCCCTTCCAATTATCGAACCTCCAGCGCCATGACGCTTTCTAATGACGAGAACACAAGTCAAGAGCATGCGGCTTCGTTCGCGCCGTTTGACGTCGAAGAAGCGCTCCTGCAGCTGACGATTGACGAAAAGGTGTCGCTTCTCTCAGGTAGGTCGTCTGCGAAACTTCAAGTGCGTCGCTCATAACAACAGGCAAGGATTTCTGGCACACGCGCGACATACCCAGGCTGTCGATTCCTTCCATACGACTATCAGATGGTCCCAACGGCATTCGAGGTACTAAATTTTTTGGCAGCGTACCTTCTGCATGCCTTCCATGTGGCACAGCCATCGGCGCTACGTTCGACTCCGATCTGGTCGTCGAGATTGGCCATCTACTCGGCGATGAGGCTCGAGCAAAAGGAGCACATGTCGTTCTCGGCCCAACGATAAACATTCAGCGAGGACCGTTGGGCGGTAGAGGATTCGAGTCTTACTCCGAGGATCCTTACCTATCCGGCAAGCTTGCAGCAAGCTACATCAATGGGCTCAAGGATAAACATATAGGCGCTGCTATCAAGCATCTTGTTTGTAACGATCAGGAACATGAACGTATGGCAGTCAATACCATCGTTACTCAACGCGCGCTGAGAGAAATCTATCTCCTGCCGTTCATGCTCGCGACGCGGCTCAGCAACCCGGAAGCGATCATGACTGCCTACAACAGAGTCAACGGCGTACACGTCGCGGAAGACCGAAGCATTCTAAAAGACATACTCAGGAAAGAATGGCGGTGGGACGGACTCTTCGTGAGCGATTGGTAAGACTGCCTTATCTCTTCCGTACACTCGTTGCGCGGTTCTGACAGCTCTCAGGTTTGGCACATACAGCACAAGCGAAGCAATAAACGCCGGTCTTGACCTAGAGATGCCCGGCCCATCACGATGGCGAGGACCGGCGCTCGTCCACGCGGTCTCGGCCAACAAGGTCCTTCCTTCTAAGCTCGACGAGCGAGTGCGTGCGGTCCTCAAGCTCGTCAAAAAGTCTGCACAGTCGGGTATCCCAGAGAATGCACCAGAGATCCAGTTGAATCGACCAGCAGATCGAAGTCTTCTTCGGAAGGTAGCCGCAGACTCAATCGTGCTCCTTAAGAATCAGGATAACATCCTTCCATTCTCCTGCGATCGCAAGATTGCGGTCATCGGCCCCAACGCCAAGATCGCTACCTATTGCGGCGGCGGTAGCGCATCACTGAATGCATACTACACAACTACACCATTAGACGGTATTCGATCGCTCGCGAAGGGCGGTGTGGATTTTGCACAAGGCGCATATGCTTTTCAGATGTTGCCTGAACTTGGCAAAGAGCTCACCGTGGACGGGAAACCCGGTTTCAAGCTGCGCTTCTTCAATGATCCGCCGACAAACGTGGAGAGGACCCCACTTGAGGAACGGATATTGACCGACTCCAACATCTTCTTCCTCGACTATGATCATCCGAATCTCAAAGAGATTTGGTACGCTGAGACTGAAGGTGTCTTTGCTCCAACTCAATCGGGCACCTATGACTTCGGTCTGTGCGTGCATGGCACTGGAAGACTTTACATTGATGACGAGCTTCTCGTCAGCAATGTCGAGCACCAGAGGCCTGGACCTAGCTTCTTAGGTTCTGGAACTCTTGAAGAGACTGGATCAAAGGTTCTCATTGCGGGCAGAGCGTATCGAATTACCGTGCAATGGGGCTGCGCAAAGACAAGCACGAGGAAGACACCTGGCACGGTGGACTTTGGTCATGGCGGTTTGCGTTTCGGTGGTTGTTTACGCCAGGACCCACAGGAGCTGATCGATACTGCGGTACGCCTTGCGTGCGAGGTCGATCAAGTGGTCATTTGTGTCGGTCTGGGTCCTGAATGGGAATCTGAGGGCGATGATCGCGTATCAATGGATCTTCCGCCGAATACAGATACGCTCGTGGAACGAGTCCTCGAAGCCAACTCGAATGCGGCTATCGTGGTTCAGTCCGGTACACCTGTTGCGATGCCCTGGAGCGATAAAGCAAAGGCAATTTTACATGCGTGGTATGGTGGGAATGAAGGCGGCAACGGGATTGCGGACGTCCTCTTCGGCGCTGTGAACCCCTCGGGAAAACTTCCTCTGACTTTCCCCCACCGATTGAAGGACAACCCGACGTATCTCAACTATCGCTCCGAGGGTGGCCGCGTGCTGTATGGCGAGGATGTTTACGTGGGCTACCGTTTCTACGAGCAGACCGAAGTGGCACCATTGTTCCCATTTGGCCACGGCCTGTCCTACACGACCTTCGCCCTGTCCAATCTCAAGCTTGACATGAACACGCAGACTGACCGGCTAAGCGTGCGCTGCACTGTGAGCAACACGGGCTCCAGAGCTGGCGCTGAAGTCGTGCAGGTTTACATTGAGCCGATCTCACCACCTATTCGTCGGCCGTTGAAGGAATTGAAGGGCTTTGCGAAGCGCCACATTGAAGCAGGCCAGAGCGCCGAAGTGATTGTCGAGATCGACGTCCTTCGGGACACAAGCTTCTGGGAGGAGAAGGAAGGAAGGTGGTGTAGTCATGCTGGGATGTACAACGTCCTTGTTGGGACGAGTAGCGCTGGCTGTCATCTATCGGGCTCGATCGTGTCGCCGAAAGCTAGGTACTGGCTATCGTAAATCAATGTAAAAGATTGTCGTGCAAATAATGTCATTGCTGCTCTCGTTGGTGCTGTTCCATTCTTCGACGTGATTAACAGTAACCCAGGTATCGTCGCAACCGAGAGCGATCACTGGCATTTCTGAACGAGAAAAGCGTTCCTTTGTTGATTCTCTCTGTAACCCCCTATCGGCTTATGGTGTCAACGACATGACGCAAATTCGAGATGCAGCATTCCGGCCATGAACAAAGACCTAAGTGCCGAGGACACGTCTGGCGCTTGTTTGGGGCCTTGGCGAACGCGCCCCAGCCCAGCGCGATCCGCATCATCAAACGCACTTGGTTCTCATGTCTTCACCGCTCAACAGTACGGTTAATCCGCAAACCACACGACCACCGCGCGCGTGCGATGCATGTCGGACCAGGAAAACGCGTTGTGACCTGGGTGTAGACGTGAACGTACCAGATTCAGCATGCGTGCGCTGCCGGCGTCTTCAGCTGCAATGCACTTTCGAACTGGCGGTCGGTAGGAGGGGTCCAAAACGGTAGGTTGACATTCGATCAAGTTCTCAGACATGGCTGCTCTGCGGTGGAGTCATTCTGGTTTCCATACACTTTTGCACGGTTGCCGAAGACTTGTCAATCGCAACCGTTCACTGCCTCTTTGAGGCTTTGAGAGCCTTGAGTAAGGTGGACTGAGAAGCTTACATCACAGCTAACAGTCACGTTATAGAAAGCGGATGCAAAATGATATTGCCAGGAGCGAGCATTCTGTCGCACCTGCTCCGAGTCCCACTTCGTTCGTCACTGTCCAGCAAGGCGCATTTCGCACTGACACTGTTTGTTCGCGAGCGCTTTTACGAGTTATGGTGGGCGACTATCTTCTGTACATCTACCCGTTAATCCCTGTGGTTCACCGACCATCGTTCTGCCTCGCTCTGAACGAGGATCGTGATAACTACGACGACGACTTCTTAGGCCTTCTCATCGCTCTATGCGCAATCGTAGTTGCGTTGCTTCCAAGTAAATACGAGAGCTACCGTAGGCTCGACTTGTCCATGGCTCTCTCACGTGCCGTGATGCTCGACCGCTGTCACGGCTTCCTGATCGCTTTGCGTACGCCCGACTTTTTCGAGAAAATCGGCTTTAGCAAATGGGCAGCATCGTATCTGATGGCGATCGCCTTTTTCCAAGTCGGAAAGCCTAATCACGCTCGTATGATCGAGGTGGAGAGCATGCAGCTCGGGCGACTACTTGAACTTCACCGCGTTGATAGATATGAGGAACTGGACTGTATTGAGAAACAGCTGCGGAGAAAGGGCTTTTGGCTTCTTTTCTACGGTTACGTACATTCAGAGGTACAGAATTTTCGTAAAGAGAAGCTCTCTTTCTTGGATCATGCTACCATGGCGACGACGAACCTCAAGGCACTCATGCCTGTCGAAGTCGAAGACGAGCATATCTTCAAGCATGAGACGATCTCTTCGCCTACATCGGAGGTGAGCATGACTACAGGCTTCATCATCCACTCTCGCCTGTTTTGGCAAGCTATTGAGAATCCATACGGCAATGAAAGGGGCGAATGCTTGTGCTGTCGCGATCACTCACCTGCAGCGCAAGTGGCGCATCTTGAACGCCGCTTGCAAGATCTGAAATATGCCTTGGACGATGCTCCTAGGCCCTTTCGACAATACGCATTGTCCGATTTCGACTCCGCTTCACATAGCCTTTCATCCTCTCAACTGGGCACGCTGCGCGCTAATATTCATGTTACACACCTCTGGCTTCAAAGCATGTTACTGGATCAGTTGGATCTACTGACTTCGCCTGAGCAGCACTGGCACGAGCGCGAGGACATATCCACTCAGCTCCTCCACGTACTGCACAATACTCCTCAAGCAGATATCGAGCCAAATGGTCTCCACCTTGTCTACAAGGTGCGCGATGTGGCAGTCGGACTACTCGCGTGCCCGTACGAACCACCCGATCCTTCGGCAAAACGAGCCCAGGAGTATGTCAAGGCGTTTACTGACATCATGGCTCGCCTAGATGCAAGCGAGACAATTAACACAGCTAATCTTCAAAGTTGGATTGATACTGGACGTCAGAGTGTTTGAGCAATAATCGATAAAAACACTACTCTCGAATGAGAAGTTTCGTGAGATCCAAAACGACTGCTCTCTTTCCTCTAAACTCTAACACGAGTCAAGGTTCTCCATGACCGCTGGTAGTGGTAGCATAGTTGTGATGCGAACTAGCACAGTCCAAGACGAGGAGTTTATATCAAGATAAAGCACAACGTCACTAGGACTACAGACCTAGAAAGCCTAACCGAGTGCGACTTACCTAGCGTCGAATCGAGAAAGAATTGCCAAAGAGGAGCAGTTTTAGTAAATAAATGTTACCATTAAAATATGTCTTGATAAAATATCCCCTTTTAACCTCCGTTTCCTCGGAAAAATCCCTATTCGCGTACCTACTGTGATGATACGTCCCGTAGTAAAACGCCCAAACAAAGCCGCCATGCATAAAACCGCCATGGTATCTCTCGCGGTAACAACACATGATAACAGCTCCATCCATGATACGCCAAAAGCCGAATGCATAGAGATGTGTTCTGAAAGAAAGAACACATCCACTACCCCACAACATCAATATCACCATCAGCATCTAACTCTCCATCCTCTTCTTCACCTTCAGCATCATCCTCATCACCTTCCGCATCTTCCTCCCCCTCTCCCCCACCACCACCAGCACCACGCAGCGGTCCCGGCAACGACCCCCTAACCCCCTCCCACTCCCTCGCCGCCCTCTCAGCCTCCCCTCCCATCCCATTCCTCGCATAAACCCCCACCGCAATCCCACTCGCAACACCCATCCAAACCCCCCTCCTAACCTTCCCCGCCTGACTCCTCGCCGCCCTAATCGCCTGAATACTCTTCTCCCCAACGGTATCAGCAAAGAAGCGCGCGACGAAATAACACATCATCATAGCCACAAACTCAAAGTTGAGTGTCCTCTTGCTGATTTCCTGGGCTAGGCCGACAGCAGCTTGTACCGTCTTCTTTTGCTGGAGGATGGAAGTTGTGGATTCGGCGTGGAAGGCGGCGATGAGGCGGAAGGCGATGCGGAGGTATTGGTTGGGGTGATCTTCGGCGTAGGGTTTGACTTGGGCTAGCAGGGATTGCGCTTGAGTGTGCTGGGGGTGGGATGGGTCGCGGAGGATAAGGAGTTGGTTTAGTGCTGCAGTCACCGCGAAATCTATCTTCGCGGGCGTTGCGTGCGCCTTTTCGGGTATGCCAAGGATCGGGGAGGAGTAAGACGAGAGGGAGACGTGGAGGGGGCCATTAAGTTGGTCGGTTATGGCGGAGAAGTAGGTGAGTGTGCGGACGAAGGCTTCTTGGTTGTTGTAAGGAGTTGCACTAATCTTCTTCTTGAGGAAAGAGAGGGCGTCGGAGGCGGTCTGGGGTTCGTTGCGATTGTGGGCCATGAGACCAATGGCGAACATGGTGTACCAGTCTAGTATCATGTTCCACTCTATGCGTGCAAAAGCGATGGAGATGGGTATGCCGTTGAAGGTGCGTCGCTTTGTCGTTTCGCGGAACCGCTGGTGTGCTTCTTTCATGAAATTGAGCCCCTTTTCGTGGACGTGTTGATCCAGAGCGCAGATATGAAAACACAACGCTTGCAAATCCTCTTTTGGGAGCCATGCAAAGACCAATTCGTCTTTTTGCTCTGCATTCTTTCGGAAGACCCCAGCAGTGTCAAACGTGAGGTTGCCCCCAAAGCTTCGCTCAATCAGAACAGTAAAGACGCTGCTGTGTGAGCTTTTCTGATCGTTGTTGTCGCGTAGTATAGACTCGAGAAGGGCAGTAGATTTTTGCGGGTTTGGGCTCCCTTTTTGGATACCGCTGGCAATGTCGATTATATCAATGAGAGTGCCGAACGATCCCAGTTGCTTGGCTGATACCTCGAGTTGCAGGCTACGCGCTGCTGCAATGGCGCGCTGGACATTGTCTATCCGATCTGCTGCACCTGACCGCAGATGAATCATGGCTTCGAGCACGTGACAAGCGACATATATGGCGCGGTCGCCTCGTCGACCTGCGTGGTCCTGTATAGCATGGAGTTGCTGGAGAGCCAGTGTCACCTCTACACGACCCGGTATTTGCAACGCCAGCGTAACTTTGAGAAAGCGCAGTGCATACACCCAAGCGATGTGTTGAAAGGTTTCCGCTTCTTGTATCGGTTTATCAAGTGACTTGAGGCCAGCGCGGTGATTAGTCTTGAACTGATACCGCGCTTGAAGATGGAAAGCCGCGAACTTCAGATCCTGCAAGCGATGGCGTCCGCAGAGGGATATTTGCTTAGACAAAATCTCTTCGATCCGACTGGAGACGTCGGCAGCCTCAATGTCCGTCTCTTCAATGAGCAGGCTAGCATATCTCAACCGTAATTTCGCCTCGTCCCTAGGCGGCATGTTGAAGTCCTTCAATACAGTATCCATACATCCCATGGCGGTGGACATCAGTTTGTAGTACTGTCTTACGTCTGCCTCCTTTCTTTCCCGTATGAACAGCGATCCCATGCCTCGCGCAACCGCGATGTATTCGTCCGCAGCCGTGAGTAATAGTTCCGAGAGCTCGGCGGGAAGCGCTTTCTGGGGAAGATGAGCACGCTTCGTGGGTGTGAGCTGGTGCGACGAAGAGGTTTTGGGAATGACAACCTGGGGGTGCATCCGCGGTTTCGAAGAGGCTGGTTGAGGAAATGGGCTGCCATACTGGCTTGATGGTGTTCGAGACGGCGGGAGAACGCGCTGTTGTTGGGGAGTCGACTGGGGCCGCGGTTGCTGGGGTGTCGACTGTGAAGGTCGCGGTTGTTGGGGCGTCGACGGTGGAGGTGGCTGCTGAGGCGTCGACAGCGATGGCATGCGCTGCGGCTGAGGCGTCAACTGCGACTGCGACTGCGGCGGTACACGCTGTTGCTGGGGCGTCGTCTGCGGCTGTAACGGCGCTCGATATGGAGCCTGACCATTCGACGACGTAACAACGGGCCGCTGCTGCGGTCTTGGGCCATTCTCTTGATGCGAGGGCGATCGCTGTACCGGCTTAGATACAGGCGGGTTGGGTGGCTGCTGTGCGCTATATCGCCGTTGCTGGTCCCCAGAGCCGTCTGTTTGCGCGATGCCTGCACTGCTTGTTCGCTGTACTGGTACTTGTACATGTCGTATCCGCGGGGGTTGCATTTGCGGCATCTGCATGGGAGAAGCGTATTGGGGGTTCCTCGCGGGGATAATGACTTGAGGCTGCCGTTGATATTGCGGTTGCGGCGGCGGCTGCTGGGGTTGCTGGGGTTGCATTTGAGGAGGCATTTGCGCATATTGCTGGCTCATCGGTCGAGGCATGCTGGGTTGTGGTGGTAGTTGGTATGGCGCTGGCTGTGACTGAGGATATCCCTGGGGCGTCTGCATCTGCATGGGAGGGTATTGGGGGTAGCCATGGTGTTGGTAGCCATTTGGCGGCGGCGGCTGCTGTTGTTGTTGCGGAGGCGGCGCATACGGAGGATACTGGTTGTTTGGAGGGCCACTCGGATAGCCCTGGGGCTGCCAGTTGTATCGCGGGTCCATGGTGCGGAAGACTCAGCCAGACTGTCACCGGGAATCGAGATATGGGCGTTGCATTGTGGGCGAAGCGGGGTGTAACTGCGACGACGTGTAAAGGGCAGTCGCGAACTTGGGTAATCGCGAACGCGCGCCAGGTCACTTCAGCGCCATTGGCCGATAGACGCGCGCTTACACACTACCACATGCAGGCTAGTGGGTAGACAGACCGAGGCCCCGTTCTTTTCCTACCACATGTCGTGCATGTGTTTATCGCTGAGAAATAGTTCTGCCTTTCCTTCGAAATCGGTTCGAACGGAAGCATCTTTAGGCAATTGGATCGCCTAGTATCAGATGCCAACCGGCAATTGATTTCACTGAGTGACAGAAACGGTGAAAGAGCTAGGAACAAGACGAAAGACATATCTTAGGTGCCAAGTTGTACTCTCCATACGGCCGCACCTCCAGACCTACCACGCAGATATCCACCTTGCAAACCTCACACCAAGTCCTCACCAGGCTGTATCCACCCCCTCACCCTGACAATGTCGTGGCTTCTAGGCCACAGCAAAACAACCTACACATCCCACTCCTCCCCAACTCCCCTCGAAACCAAGTCCGGCTCAAAAACCACCTTGCCAGAAATCGCAAAATCCTCAATCCCACGATGCCGTCTCAACCCTTTCCTCTTCAACGGCCACTTGCAGACCATGTACACAGCCGTCAAAGACCCAGGACCACCCATCTATTACAAGCGCCAAATCTTCGACTCTAACCACTCTGTCTATCCCGGAACTTTTGCCGTGGATTTTGTCGTCAGCAAGGAGGAGGGAGAGGCATCTGCTTCACGGATGAAAGACGACAAGGATGATACCGAGCTGCCCGAACGAACGACAAACTTTACCGCCAAAGAGTGGCAAGGAATCAGCAGTGACGACGACAAGCCAATGCTAATAGCGCTCCACGGCCTGACCGGCGGATCCCACGAAGTCTACCTCCGCGAAACCCTCTACCCGCTGCTAACCTCTTCGACGCAACCCTGGGCCGCCTGCGTCGTCAACGGGCGCGGCTGCGCGCTATCCAAAATCACCACGCCGCAGCTCTTCAACTCGCGCGCAACCTGGGATCTCCGCCAGGTCGTCACAACGCTGCACGATCTATTCCCCAACCGGCCTCTCTACGCCATCGGCTTCAGTCTAGGCGCCAACATCCTAACCAACTACTGCGGCGAGCAAGGCGCAAGTTGCACTCTCAAAGCAGCAGTCTCGTGTTCGAACCCTTGGAACCTAGAAGTCTGCAACACGACGCTGCAATCCACGTACCTGGGCCTACACATCTACTCGCGCACCATGGGCAAGAACCTCATGGGCCTCTTCAAACGACACCGCACCCAGATACTGCAGAACCCGGGAATCGACGAGACCGCTCTCCTCGCATCCAAGTACCTCCACGAATTCGATCGACATGTCCAGTGTCCTACTTGGGGTTACCCGACCGAAGGCGCGTATTATAGGGACTCGCAATCCGTAGATGCGGTACTGGCTATTCGCATCCCTTTCCTGGGCATCAACGCCGAAGACGATCCGATTAGTAATAAAGCGGGCTTGCCGTACCAGGAGGTGTGCCAGAATCCGAATACGCTGCTTGTTACGACGGATTGGGGCGGTCACCTGGGTTCCTTCCAGTTGGGTGGCGGGCGCTGGTTCGCGACTGCTGCTGCTTCTTTCTTGCAGAAGATGCATGGCGAGGTGGATTTTGAAGCTACGAAGGGTGTTGATGGGGGAAAGGATGTGAATATGGGAGGGCTGGAGGGAAAGAAGTATCCTATTTTCGATCCTAATCACAGGAGGCTGATATTGCCTGATGCTTAGACGTAACATGACAGATTGGGCAGCCTTGGAGAGTTTTGCATTGGATTGTTAAAACTTGTTTTGGGGGTATCATAGACTTTTAGATATGCGTAGGTCCTGTACAGCACTTTAGACCTCAATCTTTTTTTTTCCGCGCCAAGAGCACAGTTTGCTGTTGTTCTTCGACGTGTGCTCTTGCGCTGTTCATCCCTCAAGGTCGACCCCATCGTGTTCGTACACGTCATGCTCCCTACCCCTGCCCGTGACAGCTTCGTCCACGCGCGCGCAAGCTACCTCCCCTCAGCCAAAGCTAACCCTCTTCCTAACCTTGAACTTCCTGTCCTTCTCCTTGATCTTATCTCCTTCTCTCTCGTCACCCTTACCACCGCCAGCGCCAGGCTCACTATGCCTCTTCCTCTTCTTCTTGAGGTCCTGTTTCCTCTCCTCAAACGCCAGGTCCTTGTCTGATTTCCTGCTCTCAGCTTCTTTCCGCTTGGCCTCGCGTATTTCTTCTAGCTGGCGGGCTTTTGCAATCTTGGACTCGAGGTGCCCTTCTTTTTCGGCGTTGACGACGGACATGATGGCCATCTGCGCGCACATGTCGTATCAGTACCCATAAGCTTGGAAAGTGAATTTTTCCTTTTGTATACATACCATGCTAGCCGGATCATCCACAAACTTCTTCCCCTTCTTGACACCCTTTGGTTTCGCAATGCCCGCGGGTATTATTCCATTCAAGGCCGGGATATCCAACTCCTTCTCTGAATAGACCCTCTTTTTCTTCTTCCCGTCTTTAGACACCAGACTCTTGGTCTTTTGCGCGCCACCAGGCTTAGCCAGCGACATGGATTTCTGCTTGCGCTTCGAGATTCCTTCGGGCGCGCTGCCGGTAGGCTTTGAAGATTTCGATTTCGGTTTGTTGGCGCCGGACTTGGCTGGGCCGGATTTCCCTTTTGAGCCTTTGCCCTTGGTGGAGGGTTTCGAGGCAGCCATTTTGCAGAAAGAGAATGTGAAAGGTGGGTGGGTGAGATTGGCGAAAAGTTGCAAAGGTTGGTGTGTCGCAAGCAAAGTAGGATCGTTTTGAGAAATTATGTCGGCGTTTTGGGGAGCTGCTAACACCGACCGAACGGACGCGGAACGTCAAGCGCCAAAGGGTTGGCGCGACCTTGTGGACCTCGAGGCGCAACCTTGTGGAACCTCTAGGCGCAACCCCAACACCAGCTTCGCATAGCTCACACTCATCAACACCCAACACATCCGTCGCATACGTGCCCCCGAGTTCGACATGGAGGACTCGAATCGCCTCTTCCGCTTCCCAAAGCCCGCGTGGATGAACAGCGCAAACACGCGAACAGCCGGCGTCTACATGGCAGGAGCCCTGGTGCGCAGCCTCACCTCACCTCACCCCCAAACATGTCTGTGACTGAAAGAAGCTGACGTTGCAATGTTGCACAGTTCGCCATGGGTTTCTACACCCTCATCGACATATCCACGTGGTCCAAGTCTGCCATGAACGGCTCCGACCCCCCCGTCCACATCACCTTCATCGACTGGATCCCCGGTATCTGCAGCGCCCTCGGCATGCTCGTCATCAACAGCATCGACAAGTCGCGCTTGTCGGCCGACAGCTTCTCGTACTCTGGTAACGGGGTGGCGTGGAAGGCCAGGCTTGTCTTGTTCCTGGGCTTTGCCTTGTTGGCCGGCGGACTGGCGGGGAGTGTTGTGGTCATGGTTATGAAGTTTGTTGTTGTGGGACATACCTGGCCGACGCTTTGGTTGGGGGCCGGCAATGTAGTTGCTAATGGCTTGATTATGCTGAGGTGAGTACACGGTGATGCTGGGGTGTGCTTGGATGGTCATGGGATAACTGCTAACGTGTTGTAGCTCTGCTGTGCTTTGGGTTGCGCAGAACATGGAGGACGAGTATACTTACAACCTGGCGTTGTAGACTGCTGGTGGAGTAACAGGCTAGGGTAATTCGACGGGAGGGGATGGGATGGCCATAATCATGTACGAGTATTCGGGAGACGGACGATGTTCGCTATGGGCAGTTTGTTGTGTTATGTCCAGCTGTTCAGCGATTTTGAGTTGATGTTCCAATACGGACAGCCTAAAGCGTCCTATGCATTATGTTCGATCTACTTGTACAAAAACGCTCAGCAGACTATGGGTACAACGTAAACGTGAAATAGCACCAATCTGTTCCTTCCAGTTTCCAGCTTTTGCTGTCGAATCCCTCCATCTCACGCACGTTACTGAGTTGTAAGCGGCCCCTCATTCCTGAGTTCCGCCGGCTAGTCAGAAGTCTTCTTGCTCCTGGAAGAAGAGCGTAAAGCTGATGATGGTTGCGTATATCAACAGACCGCCAAAGATGGACATGGCCGCCGCGCCGCCTGCGATTTCTGCCGAATGCCACAGCAATGTTGGAAGGGCTGTGGACATGTTAGATGGCGTTTCCACCTTGTGCCGATTGAGTGTACTCACCAATACCCATGACGACAAAGAAGCCCGTCAGGAACCTTCCAAAGTCGACGACGCCGTTGCCGGTGCTCTCCATAAAGTCATCGCGGTTCGCTGCTCGTCCACAGAGCCAGTTGGGCAGGGGCGCGATCACGTAGGTTGCGACAACGAGAAGCGTGAGGTAGTTCTTGAAGAGCGCGGCGGAGAGAATGACAAGGAGAAAGCCGATGGCCAGGACCTAGTAGCATGGCCGTTAGCGCAATCCCAGTGTGAAGATGAGGCGCGTGTATGCGACAGGCTGACGTACAAAGGACAGGCCTATGATGGTCTTGATGCCGGCCATGGTGGAGTCGGAAGGCAGAAAGGTCGTGTTTGTATAGTGCACGGGGGTTGCGCCGACGTGTCCCTGGTTGGATCCTCGGTCCGGCGAAGATGCGAGGTTGCTGTGATGGTGCGTCTTGCTCCTAGACGCCTGATGGTGAGGTTGCGTCGCACGCGCTAAGGCCCTTGCCAAGATTGGAGCTTCTGGAGCTCATCGTCGTCAACAGGTCGGTGCCTCCAGCTGCAACACCGCATCGACACTACTCACCCCACGCCGCTGCGACCACACAGCCTCTTTCTCGCAAGTAATATCCAGCGGGATTGAATAAAGCCTCAAAGGGTATCCCACCATTGTAGACTACACACCCACAGACCCCACAATCCCGCCTTCATCATGTTCAGGAACAACTACGACAACGACTCGGTCACCTTCTCGCCACAAGGCCGCATCTTCCAGGTCGAATACGCACAAGAGGCGGTCAAGCAGGGTTCAGTCGTCGTGGGCATTGTCAGCAAGACACACGCAGTTCTCGCAGCAATCAAGGTAACTAGACCGACAGCCGTGCCATGCAAACACCATCTAACGATGCCACAGCGAAATGCCGAGGAACTCTCTTCATACCAGAAGAAGATCATCCCGATAGATTCCCACTTTGGTGTCGCCCTCGCCGGACTCGCCTCCGACGCCCGCGTCCTCTCCAACTTCATGAAGCAACAATCCCTCGCATCCCGCCTCACCTACGACCGCGCCATCCCCCTCTCCGAGATCACCTCCCGCATCGCAGACCGTGCCCAGACCAACACACAGCAGTACGGCCGGAGACCCTACGGCGTGGGCCTGCTCATTGCCGGCGTTGACGCAAAGGGCCCGCATCTGTTCGAGTTCCAGCCCAGCGGTGTCACACAGGAGATGGTCGCATGTGGTATCGGCGCTAGGAGTCAAATGGCGAGGACATACCTCGAGAGGCATCTGGACGACTTTGAGAACGCTAGCCGGGAGGAGCTGATCAAGCATGCATTGAGAGCACTGAAGGAGTCGCTATCGCAGGACAAGGAGTTGACTGTTGACAACACCAGCGTCGGCATCAGTGGCGTCGGCGAGGACTTTGTACACCATGAAGGCCAGGATATCGCCGAGTGGTTGGATGCTACGTTTGAGAATAGGGAGGGCGGGGATGAGGCCGAGGGTGGAGAAGCTATGGAGGAGTAGTGCAGTGTGGCAGTAGGCTCGACTTTACTTTAGCTACACAGATGACCACTGTAGATCACGATGTAGCCGTCTGGCTATGAAAATAATGAACATGACTTCAGATGACGTCCAAGAGCAGCTTTCTGCACAACTGTTTTGACATGCTAGAGAGATGGCGCCCAGCGTCCAGTTTACCTCCAAACCCGTTCTGCACGTGACCTCGAGCTCCGCCCGGCATGCGCGAAATCTCGCCGTAGCTCAGCACTTGCACCTCACCACCGCACCTCACCCGCCCACACTCACCCACGAAACCCCAACGAACCTACCATCACAATGGCATTCGCGTGGAAAGCCGCCGGTCTCACGTACGCATCCGCCCCTACGCAATCGCCCACAGACCCTGCTGGAGCAATTGGATAGCGAGGACCAAACGACTGACAACCCAAATAGCTACAACCGCTACATTGCCGTCGCATCGCGCGTCGTGCGCCGCTCGCTCAAGGAGGACAAGCGCATTGCTGCTGAGCGCAGGGGCGAGAGCGAACTCCGATTCGCCAAGTGGGAGGTGAGTCTACACTGCATATGACACGGCACAAGCGGCGGGGGAGCATGGAGACGGGGTCGGATGAGAAAATTGGGGGAGGGCAATTGGGGAGTTGGGAGACTGTTTCCTAGGGCCAGGGGCGTACAAATCACGGACGTTGGGCTAATGACATGGACAGAACGGCAAGCAGGGCGAGATGAAGGACCTCAACGCTGCGGCTCTCCAGGCCCAGGCTGATGCTGCCAAGACCTCGTAAACGATGCGACGGACAGAGGACATGTAGTTGCAGCTGGCTATGGAGATGATGGCATCGGGGCAGGCCATGGAATGGACAAGTTGACGAGAGCTGGTGGATGCATGCCATGTGCCATCAAGGCTCGAAAGGGGAATTAAAGCCAATGTACAACACCAATTGAGCTGACATTCACTTTCTTTCTCTCTCTCAAAAATCTCATGCGCTTTGTAATATACGTGTGATATCGCTTGTCGTGACTTGGAGTATCGTCCGTTGCGTGAGCCTGACATGGTACGCGCATGTACTACTGGCCTGTCACAAATCTTTGCCCGCATCGGCAGCCCGCGAACTCCACCACAACCATGGCAGATGCACCTAGCAGCCACAACAGCACAGCCCCCGCTCCAGATGCGGGTTACGAAGTAGATGGTGCTGGTAATCCTCCCTTTTATCCCCTTATCCTTGATAAATGATAAAGAATATCATGGATGTTGATGATTCAGTCAGGTCCCTCACATACTGCGCAAGAGTCTGCGCCTACTATCCAGCCGGCTACTTCTGCTAACTTACCCTTGAGACAATCAAGACAGCATGTGGGAGGGGCGCAGCCAAAGATTCACGACGTGACGGAAAAGTTCACGAGGGCTTGTAATGGTATGCGTATGACCAAAGAGTTGATGGTGATGGGTGTGGAGGAGGGGCATATGGCGGGGCTACCCTACGAGCATCGTCATGTCGTTTCCTACCCACCATCATCATCTCGAAGATGAAAAAGTTGAACGTGGCTAACTCAGAATAAACTCTCACAGCTCTCGAGGTCGGTCAACTCGTCAAAGATGAATATTTTACGCTTTTTGAATCCATTGGGGCCATCGAAGTACGTCTTGCAACGCGTCCTTGCACCCACCATTCCTCTTCTTTCCTGGAATATTATGCTCACATGTGCCCAATAGATCATGGACCCCAAGATGGATTCGGGCTTCCTCGTCCCGGGCGAAACTCTAGAAGATGACTATGATACACTTACCCCCCTCCTCCCCGAGGAATTAATAGGCATCATGGACCAACTACTCTGCTACGAAATGGCCTGGCACACGGGCTACCCTCTCTCCCAAACCCTCTTCACATCCGTCTACATTGACAAGCTACTCTGGCCCGAGACCAAGATCCTCTCTCAAGCGCAGTTTTTCCGTGGAGACGTGGCGGATGAGAGACGGCCTGGCCCGTTGTTAGAGATACTTCGAGCGTATTGTCTAGCGGTGATCAAAGGATGTGATTTCGTGATTTCCAAGATAACGGCGAGGGACTACTTTGAGGAGGAGGACTTTTGCACGCATACATACAACCGGGTACTGTTTGTGAACATGCCGATGGATGTCTTCCTCCGCGAACTCGATGCGGCTATCGACACAGTCGCAGACGCCGCCCTTGTCGACATCAACGACGCCCTCCGCCAAGCCATCATCTCGCGCCTCGAATTGCGCAAGTATCTTCTGCGCGCCCTCGACCTGGATCTGCCCCTAGACCAGACATGTTACTCCTGGCCCCCGGTGCTCGAAGGCATTGAGCGGCTGAAGAGCACGCATCAGTTGGGGAAAATGGTGCCTGGAGCGTTTAGTCCAAAGATGCAACGTCGACTCGCTTCCACGGTACCTCCACGACCGATTGTAGACTTGTCCTTTCCAGACGCTGCGGACAAGCTGAAGCAACTTGCCACCGATTGCCACGAAAGCACGCGCTTTCCCTTGTTACCCCAGGACCCGCTGGAATACCAAGCATTCCTCTGGCACTACTCTTCCCGCTCGCCGCCGCCTCTGGCATACTCTAGGTCGTATCTAGCCACGTTGCTGTTCCATCCAGAGGTGCTGGAAACGTCCGTCTCCCTGCCACTGGCGGATGTGAAGAGTCTTGTGCTGACGGCGAGTCCGGTGCTGGATCCGATGAACTGGACCTTGTCTCCGCCGCGGAACGCGCTACTGCCCAAGCCACCCAAACTGATGTTTGCCATGCTAATCGACGAATTTGTGGAGAGGGCGGGACAAGCGTATCTTGATCTGTGGGTTGCCATGAGCCAGAATAGATGTCGGGTAAGACGCATGTTGACACATGTCATCACGGGATGGGATCTACTGCAAGCAGATGCTAGTTCCATCGACGTGGACATTTCCACCGCGGCCGCACAAGTTGGTGCCGACGTGGGGAGCCAGGTCATGGAGTTTGGGCTGAGCACGTGGGTGTACCACAAGAAGCTTTGGATGGTGGAAAAGGTCATCCTGCTCGGTTTTGAACAGGATATATACCTCCCTGACGAGTACGCCGGCATGTATCTCTTCCTTGGCCTCATTGCGACAAGAAGGAAGGAGTTGTTGAGGAGAGTCGAAGCACACTACATCGTCCTATCGTCATCTTTTCTCAAGGAAAGACGCTTCAGGGAAGTACAAGACGTCGAAGATGCGCAACCTTTCCTCGCTTCTCTCCTCGCTGGCGCCGAGGGAACGGCAGAGCTGGCACTTGCCATGGCACGTTTCTACATCATCGCGTTCTATCTGGGCAAGTTGCCCATGCCGCGCCGCACCCCTTTTTCCACAGACAAACTCCGTTACGAAGTCCGCATGAAACCTTTTCTCGCTCTCTCACCGCCCGAAGCACCGCCTTTTGAAGACTTCCAAGCACACAGCCAGCCGTATGGCCCGCCGCCGTCACTGGCGGAACCATCACCTGAGGCCTTTGTCAGAGATGTGAGGGACGAGGGGTCGAGTCTCTGGCTTGAGGTAGACACACATCTTAAAGCGGCCAAGGCGGCGTTTACAGAGTATAAGAAGCTGGGGGCTGAGGCTGCAAAGGCGAAAGGTGTGGAGGCTAGTTGGAGTGAAGAGATCAAGAGTCTGTTGGCGAGCTGTGTTAGTCTTGGACTGGCGGTCAAGGAGATTAAAGATGCTGTTATGGTTGGAGATGAGGGGGCGGAGGTGGGGAAGCGCATTGGGATTGAGATTCCGGAGGCCGGGGCTGGGAAGAGGTATGCTGAGGGGTGGATTGTTGGGAGGGTTAGTAGGGTGTAAGGTGGTCGTTGGGAGGTGGTGGGTATTGATGATCTGCAGTAGGCAGCACGATGTGAACAGTTCGGATAGGTTGTCGTGAGTATCTTCTTATGTCGATCTATAACGGCACCAGCTATAACTATCCTAGCCAGACTCGCCACAAGGAAGCTATGGCTACTATCTTATCTGAGACCTCGTCCATTCTGGATCAATGCATATATTCACAGTAGTGATCGGCGTTCTTCTGATCTGGACTAGCTAAATATTATCCAAAGATAGAGCAATCCTTCCTCGCATACGTTGCAACTCGCGGCGCCAGCTCCAATTCGCCACGTCAATGACAGCTTCCGCGGCCATGGTGATGGGAAACATTACAGCTGGCCAGATCCGACGTTTGATGAATTCGGTCGTTTTGAGACCCCATCTTCGTCCTCGACGTCTGTGTAAAGCATAGTCTGTGCGCTCCTGCGGGGAGGAGCCTTCTTCAGGATCTGTTGGGTGGGGCTCGTCGACTGTGTCATTCAGCTGGATTCGTCTGTCCCGGAGAGGTCCCAGAATGCGCCAACTGGACCATTGGGATCTATCTGGTGAGCCTGCGGTCTCTATTACGATGACTTTACATACAGATGAGAAGGCGTCCGTTCCTGAAGTACGATCTGATTTTCAGAAGGTCGACTCCAAATCTGTCTCGTCTCTTGTTCTCGATGAAGCGCTCTATTCTCTCAATCCAGCTCCATTCTTTGATCGAGCTAACGCAGCCCCATCTCAATTCCCGTATGACCGTTCGCCACCCACGACCCCCATGGAAGTACCTCGCAAGGAACGAACCTCTCCAGGTTATAAACCTCAAAAAGAACGCCTGGTTGAGCAGAACGGTACCCGCAAAGCTAACAAGGACAACAAAGACCATGGTATCTGAGATGAGCAGCCCGCCCAGTGAGACCCAGGCACCTTCTGCACAGCCCACTGTTATGTAGATGAGTAAAAGAACCCAGGTGATTGTCGGCACGACCAGGACCAGATATGTTCCCCAATCGATAACCAATGGAGGCACCGAACCGCTCATCCACCGTAGGAGGAATATGAAAGTAGCTATAACTCCACCACCCATCTTTTCGAGTATGAGTGTGAAATACCATAGCGGGTCCTTGTTCGCACAGTTGTCGATTGGTCAATTTAGCTCCAAACCCAAATGCTCCTATGGTCCAATACATGAGCCATGCTCCAAGGCCTTCCATGATGATGGCTGGTGCAATTCCATAAACAACTATGCTGAAGAGCTGGAATGCCCAGGTATATTCCCAACCCCGCTTGCCTACACGTGCCCGGAGGAGGTTAGCTATCTCGGCGTTTCGATGCTTGAGTGCTACATCACCTTGCACAAAGTCTGAGTCGGGAACATCTTCTGTCCATGGTACCATGTCCAAGGCCGATGTCTGGGATTGAAACGGCTTTAGAGGGCTCAAATAGCCGTTTTGGATCAAAGCCGAGATTTCAAGAGTCCAGTAACACGACTAAGATCTCGCGAACGTGCAGCTTAGACGATAAGCCTCGAGTAAGGATCTTGCTTGCACAGGGGTATCTTTTGTTGACTATCAACTTGTAACACGTTGGAACAGCTAGGCTATAGATAGTTATCTCTGGATTTCGATCTGTCTATTCTAGCATACGTATTTGACTTTCCGCATCTGACGTCCTCTTAGAGTACTCTGCCTCTTCTTGCTTAAGTGCTGAAATACGTGCAGACTTAAAGCTATGCGTATAGCCGTCTAGCCGGTGCGACTGAGCCGAACCACCCATATTATTTGGTCGTCCGGCTTGTGACGAACAACTGCTGAACAGTGACTTGCGAAACAGGGGTTTAAAAGTGGCGATAGAGCTGCCTACTATGCCAATGCCTAATTCCACAAACGTCCACATGCCCAGAGTGGCAGCGTTATTTAGGTAGTCCTTGGTGCTAGTGTTGGAAGCGAAGTATACAAGACGGATGATCGTTGCAAAACTAGCACTATACATACGTCAGTTTAGCTAAACATACAGCTTGCAAATCGTGTACTTACAGAAAACCCAAGGCAAATAGGGAAAGGACGCCGATTTTTGACATGAGTCGGAGCTGCACATCCCATAAGACGAATACAGGCAGAATTGCGCAGGCCAAGTCCGACACGATGGACGTGGCTGATAAAAAAAAGGTGATAGCCCTAAGCACATCGGGGCTGCTACAAGTCCCGGCGGTAAGATCCCAATTAGCTGCGACTGTAGTACACCGTGAAAGCAATGCCACAGTTACGGTGATGGTCGCTGCAGTACTCAGGGCCATTACCGTGTACAGTATCGTCTTGTAGGCCCTGCTTTTCGCGAAGCGGAGCAGGCTAGCACAGATACTGCACTTGATAGCCAGTCCTGCCGGCGCGTAAAAGAGTCCAAAAATCCAATACCACTGTATCTAGTCAGCTCGAACAGTAAAGAGCCATGTTATTTTGAGATGTACCTTGGCACCCACAATCAGGGAATTGTAATCTATTTTCTTGTCCGGCCTGCCGATGCCATGGGAGATGGATACGATGGAGCAAGATACAGAGAGTGAGAATAGAATCTAGGTACTGTCAGACGTGCATCATCGGACAGAAAGTGAACATTTTTCATTACCAAGCCCACGACTATTAGCAAATCATCTACACCCAGGCTTCTGATAAATCTACGAACCAATAATCGAAGGATAGCGGTAGCCCAGGAAAGCGCAAGCATGACCGAGGTCAGAGTGACCACGGTGGTTGCAGGGATGATGTCAAGCGCCATACCGTCTTCGGCGACACTGACGAAGGATGGTAAGGATTGTACGTACGGTACAGACAAAGCGCGTTCTTACTGACCATATATAGACCATCAATCGCGCCCTATTAGAAGACCTACTGACGTAGCCTCGTTTTAAACTTCCACTTGATTGTGTGGTAGGCATAGCCACCAGGGTAGCAGCTACGGAAGAAGTCCCGTAGGCTAGTGATACGATCCTAGGATAGTTAGCGCGTAGATCTAGCGGCGATCACAGCTCCCCGTTTCCCCGTACAGATCCGGGATACGCTCTACTCGAGTGGAGGGAAGTCTGATTTGAGGCGCTCCGCATTGCGTGGAGAGTTATTGGGCGCAAGGATAGTATGCTCAGTGTTTTAGCTTCGCAATGGAGTGCGCTGTCAGTTTCGCTATCTCTAGCTATTATGTCTAAAGGAGCGCGCTACCTCGTCGGAGCATGCTATGGTATAAATCCATTAAGTAGGGAAGAAAATGCTTCTGGGGTTGTCTTCCAGTCTCAGTAAGATAGCTTTGTTAGCGAAAACAACCAGCACTAAGACATGTCAGCCAGCCAAGGCAAGTGAACAACTCCCAATTGAGGTGACTTTGCGGGCTCGTGTGCTGCGTTCTATCAGAGGTGCCGAGAGAGGTCGTCAGGCTCTGCTGTGTCCAGGTGTGTTGGAGCGCGACCATCAAACCTTCGAAATTTTGGCGGCGAACAACCGCTTCCGAGTCAGCACTCAATGCAACGACGACAACCTCAGACCGCTTTAGAGATAGCAGCTCGTATGTCACATTCATACACAGAGTAAGTCTTACATTTGAAACTCGCAATGCGCCCTTGCGGCACTCATCGATCAGAGAGCCACAGAATCTGATCCACCGCCCCCAAAGCTCGGCATGCCAGCCCCTCAAAGTTCAGGCTCACTCACCAACCCCCCTCCATGTCTTCCAACGACCCTAGGGCCGTTATAGCTCACTGAAAATGTTTTCGCGTTCCTGATCAGATGGCGAGAGATTTTTTTCGATGTATCGTGCACGGCCGTTGTCATGTAAATGGGGACAGTGCAAAGAAGAAGCGCTGACACGCTCAGTCCCGATTAGGTTGTTAATCAGAGAAACTGCTAGACCCAAGACGGATTAGCTGCATATTACTACCCCCGCCGCATACTGAATCGAGGAAACACCCCACTCAGCAACGCCAAACGCCGAACCATCGTCCCATCAAATCATCACCATTATAGAATAGGCTTACATGTTCTTCACGATAGCCCGAGCTTGGATCTTTTTTGATGCACACTGTAGCGCAGTGACTATCGCCTTTCTCACATTAATGCCCCGAAATGGCAAGGTTCACTCCGCCTGGTAGTGGTTCCTAGCCGTACAGAGCATCAAGACGATTCGACACACTGGGCACTGCAAAGAAATGCTACTTAAGCCCGATAGACCCCATGGGCTCTACGCCGCTTGCTAGCACGTCGTTTCATTGATTTACTTCTCGTTGAAATATGGATTCTCGCGATGGTTACACATGGACGCCCACCGACGGCCTCAAAGCGGGCGTGCCGTCCCTCGGCGTCATAACACCTTCTACAAACCTTTCGGAATCAGAATCGGAAGAATTCTACGATGTCATCGTTGTGGGCGCTGGCTACTGCGGGCTCACAGCCGCGCGCAACGCCGCGGTGGAAGGGTTGAAAGTGTTGCTACTGGAAGGCCGGGATCGCATTGGCGGCCGATCCTGGTCATCAAACATCCAAGGTTATCCCTTTGAGATGGGGGGGGACATGGGTGCACTGGGGCCAATCCAACACTTGGAGAGAGATGGTAAGATATCAGATGATGAATGAGGTGGAGAAGTCGTTTGATTTCTCGCATGGTGTCAATCACTATGAATTGAATATTGGGCTTCAAGGCTCTACCATGAGCCACGACGAGGAGGTCTGTTGCAAAATATCGTTATAGAAAGAGTAACCTACTGATGAGATGAAGGATGCACTGCTTATCGCAGCGTTGAAAAAATTCACAAACATAGATGGAGCGTGTGGGAGAAACATGATTCCTTTACCCTACGACATGTTCCACGTTGCCGATGCGACGCACCTTGATGATCTCTCCGCTCAAGATCGCATCGATGAGATTGCACCATCACTATCGCCACAGGAGCGCGCCGCCGTCGAATCCTTCGTCCTGCTATGCAGTGGGGCCACTCTTGCGACAACGAGCTTCCTCGAATTCATGCATTGGTGGGCTCTGTGTGGCTACACCTACGCAGGCTGCATAGACATGCTTATCACCTGGAAGTTCAAGGGTGGACAATCGAGCTTCGCAATCAAATTCTTCCAGGAAGCACTTGCAACGAAGCGTCTCGCATACGCTTTCAACAGCCCCGTGAACAAGATTCAGGATACGGGTCGAACAGTAAAAGTCACAACGCGGGATGGCCGCCGGTACGAAGCAGCGCGACTCATCTCAGCCATGCCTCTGAACGTCTTGGGCGAAGTGACTTTCGAGCCGCCGCTTTGTACTGGGAAACGAGAGGCTATTGCGACGGGTCATGTTAATCAATGCGTCAAGGTTCACGCAGAGGTGTCGAACAAGGATCTTCGATCTTGGACAGGCGTTACATATCCGCACAACGAGCTCATGTATGCCATTGGCGACGGAACAACACCTGCAGGAAATACACACATCGTCTGCTTTGGCGGTAGTAACAAACATATCGACCCTGAGGACGACATTGACGCAACGAAGCGTGCAGTTACGAACATGTTCGTGCAGCAAAAAGACCAGCCTAACATTGAGAGATTAGTATTCCACAACTGGTCGAAAGATGAGTTTGCAAAGGGTGCGTGGTTTTTCTCATCTCCTGGCTTCCTCGCGAAACATCTGGATCATATGCGGGAGAGGCATGGGAATGTACTGTTTGCGAACTCGGATTGGGCACTTGGTTGGAGGAGTTTCATTGACGGTGCGATTGAGGAAGGGACGAGGGTTGCTTTTGAAGTGCGAAAAGAATTGACGGAGTCACTGGACCATGGTGGGAAAAGCAGTCTGTAAGAAGAGATGATGTATAGTTTCTGTAGCATAAGAAAACATCCTTATCAGTCAGCAACAAACCTTCTTCTGCGCTCAGAAAGTATTTACTTTCCTTTGCATGTACACTAGGTGGCCGAGTAGACCGTGTGTACATTGAGGGTATAGCTTAATTGATCATCCCAGAAGTCAACCATTGCGGTATCTTACTGGATTCCTTCGAATATGTCGTACTCGTACTGCTTTAGTATACTCACATTAAGCCATGCGCCACACACTACTAGAAGAGGAGATCTGGAGACTAGCCAGATATGGAAAAGGCCGCTAGCGCTGTCGCAAAATCAGAAAGCGCCTACCTCGGCTTCCGCTTTCGCGCAGCCATACCAAGTATCTTTTTCCACTCCTACTAAGCCGCACACGTCGCAGATATGCCAGCACTGCAGACGCAGTACAATCCCTATGGATGTTAGTGTAGTGGACTCAGAGCAGGTGAACTGCTGCGACAGCCGTGAACCTACGTCGTAGCCAATCTACCAAGTCATCAACCCTATTGATCTGGGAGTAAACAAATGTCTGAAGCAGTAACTAGGAAGAAAGAGCGGGGCTGTTTCCAGTGCTCACGCCGTAGGGTCGTTTGCGATAGAACCGAGCCATCGTGCCTCAAATGTGCGAAGAAGGGTATCGGGTGCTCTGGACTGAGCAGGATACGATTTGCTGAAGGAGTGGCTAGAAGGGGTCGGCTCAAGGGATGCAGGATCCCGAAGACTAAAGGAGATGGTGGATGCCAGGAGTTGCCAACTATCACCAGGTTTCAAGCAGCACTAGTCTGGCTGGGTGAGGACAGAGCTACAAAGAGGAAATGCGATGTGAATGGGGGCACTGACACGAAAGACCCGACGAAACCGACATCCGATGCACGACAAGAACCAGCAAACGACGGAAATCTAAGAGTTTCTTCTCTGGAGCTTAACAGAACTGATAAAGAAGGTAACACCCGAGTGGAAGACATCTGCCGAAGTGATGATTCGCTTGTGACTGCGTACTCCCGTCACTGCAATGTCGTTCCTTGGATCGCACCAGTAACGCCAACATTACGGATGCTCTTTTCATATTGTATGTTAATGGTCATCCTGGATCAAGTCTCAGATATCGCCCACTGACCCCAACACAGTCTCCGATGTCGTCGCTCCGGTCATGGTCGTTCTTGATGACGACACGAATGGCTATAGATCTCTAGTGCTTCCAATGGCAATCGAGGATGAAGTTTTACGTCGGGCAGTGAGTGTTGTCGCTGCGCAACATCTCAGTCGTCAGCGACCCGAACTCCAGAAAGCCGCTGAAGCTGGACGTGCCGCCGTCATTTCACGATTGCGTAGCGACTCTTTGCAGCAGTCTGCGGAGAAGGTGTTCAACAAGTTCACGTGGGCGACTCTGATTGTGCTGCTGGTAGGCGAGACAGTGACGGGGAGTGCGGATTATGGCTTCCTCATCCAGATGCTGCTCAGCTTGTCCTTGAGCAATCCTGGCCGAGACGCCAATTCTGTTTTACTGAAATTTTTGCAAGCGCAGACTCAACTGTATGTAATCTAGAGGACTACCATACTGCTTCTAACACGTGATAGGTTTGAGCTGCTTGGGGTACCACTGCTTGGCGAAGAAGTCGGCCTACTGACGACGATGAAAGCCACGGAGTCTCTGATGAGCTGGCTGGCATATCCACATCTCGCAGAGAACAGTGACGATCGACGCCTTGCGGATCTGATACGGCAATGTTTCATTTCCGCATGCGACATATATATGCGATCCGCGGCCAACGCCGAAACAAATCCAACTTTCCATGAATCCATTCAATCACATTCCATTCAGCAGCTCATTGGTATGGTATCGCAAATTTCGCCTGACACTCGTGGTGCTCACGCACTGGTCTGGGTATACTTTGTCGCCGGAGCAGCTTCGACCGACCAAGGTCAACGGGATTTCTTCGTGCACCGCATGGAACTGGTTCACTCCCGTACGCAGTTTCAAAATGTTTCTACTGCGATACAAAGCCTCAAGAACATATGGGCGCGCGGGCATGGAGGACGCTGGACCGCCTGTCTTCCTCAATTATCTAACGTGCTAGTCATGTAGGGCATATGCATAAGCATTTCACTTCTGGCACAACAGATCTATCGCCTTCAAAGATTTCCAGTGCACCTCAGTCCCAATCATGTTTAATCTACTCTGGTGCTGTCTTGGTTCATACACATACGCTGTGGTAGCGAGGTCACAGAGCTTTGGATCTAGCACTACACAAGAGCCAAAGTTTCCATTGTTATCAGTGGCTTGTGTATCTTCTAATCAAGCTGCAAGGCAATTCCAAGCTTCTCTGCGACAAGCTCCTCACTCAACTTCCATAGTCTGTGTGCCTTTTCTTTGCTATCTGGATACGGCGGCACATCTATGACTTGACAGTTACTCAAGAATACACCTTTCTCTGGCGTTAACTTTTGATCTAGCGCAGCTACTAACGCGGTCGCAGCACCTTGGTCGATTGTCTTCTCGAATAGATTTGGTAATTTTGCCTTTTGCTCTTTGGCTATTATGCCCAACACCTCGTCCGTTGCTTGAGTCTTCACCCCTCTAGGGTGCAGCGCGAAAGCAAAGATACCTTTGTGTGAAAAGAGTGTGTTCTAGTGAACAGCGAATAGTACGTTAGCTGCTTTGCCTTGTTCGTATGCAATCTGTGCGGAGTAACCTTCGTGCTCCTCAAAGCTGAATATCTCCTGGATGTGAATGAGACTAGGTACGCCGCGGAGTGGTTAAGTCTATCTAATTTGCCCTTACTGAGACTATTGTTGAGGAATGGATATTATTCTATGACCCTATCTCGAGAATGATAGCTGTGAGGATTTAACCTCGGTCTTCTAGGTATGAAAGTTGATGGATCATTGTTCCTGTCGATGTTGCGAAAGCGGGAATCGAGACGTCCGCCAACTACTCGCTACCAAGTGGCCGATAACATGTACCGATATGCGCCTTTTCTCCTAGTCTTCAGGGACTTGAAAGCACGCAATTAAGAAGCGTAGAGTCCTAAGATAGTGTTTTGGCATCCCAGATGACAATCCTGATATGAGTATGACATTCAACCTTGGCACGTAATTGGAGAGTGAGCGACGATAGACTGCATGCAGCCTGGAGATAGTATACGCAACGATTTTGAACCGGCTTACTTGCCGCCATTTACACGATTGAGGCTTGCATTACCTAGCCCTTAGTCTATGTGATACTCAACAAACTGGTTTTCCAGACTAATTTCGCTGCCATCGTTCCTGCTCTGCGACTTTCTCCTCGCAACTTGACCTTGAAGTGCAGTGGGACTAATGATTGAGACCGAGTTAGCCAGCTCGCCATGCTTGCGCATTACTATGGGGCTCGGTAGTCCGCATAATCGAATCAACCGATCATTGACTTGTGTTTCTGCCGAGCAAACGAGTAGGCGAAATCTCCCTGGTTCGTCGGAGATGCTGACATAGCAAATCCTTCGCTTCAATTCCGCCAACAAGTTACACAGATATATCTGAGTTGATATGAATCTGAGGAACCATCTGGGCACTTTTACTCCGTCCATCCAGCGAGTAAGATATATGTTCAATTTGTCCCTCCTTGGCTTAGCAAGTAGTTTTTCCCACTGTGTTCGATCTCTCCAGCCTGGACTTGTGGCCCGAGCGCTAAGGGGCGTAACCTCGAGGGCTAGTTTGGGGTTTCGGGGCGGGAAGAAGAAACCCGACACCTTACATCCGATGTTCTCCGCCCAGCTTACCCACTGAAGCATCGATCGCATATTCTCCAAATGAGAGTTCCTTTCAAGGGCCTCGAAAGTTCTGCTTGTTGCTTGAAAGGATACGCAGCCGCAAATGACCCCAGTATCTTCGGCAAGTACCGACAAGATACGCTGAGCAGGGTCTATGGATACTCGCTAATGAGCACGTTCCTTCTTTACCATCTCTTTAGTCTCAGACGAAATATGGGGATGGCCCCTGAGAAGATCAGTACCAGGAAATCCTGGCAAGTCTCGCCACGCGTTGCTCTTGAAGGTAGACCAATCCGGAACCCATGACGGAGTGTTTTGCATTCTTCGCGTGGCGGCTATAAACAGGATTCGCAGGTTTCCAGTCACTTGTAGCAGACTCACGGTCAGCTGCCAGTAGACCAAGGGTATCTGCGTCCCATCAGCGGCATCGTACGCGGGTTTAGGAAGAACAGTTGCTCCAAGCTTGGGTAGAATGGCCCAGATACCGTATGCCATATCCCTTGGATTGGTAGCTGCTCTCTGATATAGAGCGCCCACCAGGGAGTCTGACCCAGTGTCATCGAGGTCGCGTCGAAAGGGATTGAAAAAGTCGCGCACCTCTATCCATGCGTATAACACGGTTCCAGGAATCGCACCAACAGTCAGGATCATGTACACCAGTTCAGTACCGTAATCAAAACGAAAATTGATTCCCAGTTCGGGAATCTCCGTAGAACAGGTACCGACAATACCGACCAGAAGGGCTGCTGTTAGACATGCCAGCACAAAACAAACCCAGGCAATCTTGAGAGTCCGACGTGCTGCGAGAACTTTCCTTACAATCTCTTCGTGCTCTTGTAGAGAATGTAGTACGTTAGGCTCCGCGGGTCGAACAGCAGAGCTTATCTTACCCCTATCGAAGGCGATGCTCTCCCATGTAATGATGACTTTCGGGAAGTTTGGCCCAGAGGTACTCCGCAACAACAGGAGCGCCCATTCTAGATCTGACCACTTAACATGTTCAGATCCACATACAACCACGGGGTGTGAAGCTAGTAGGATCTCTTGATAAGTCCAAACTCGACCTCTCCACGGCCGGTCGAGAACGTAGATGACATCATACCAGTTGACATATTGCACCCGGCGTGAAACACAAGCTAGCACAGGCTTCTTGTTTTCTTTGACAATCAGCTTGATACAGTCAAGAGATAGGGGGCTGCCTACGCTGAAACGGCAGTGGGTGATATCCGAAACTCAACCCAGCAAAAGAAGAACGCAAAGCTGCAACATAAGGTCGATATCGTGGCGGTTCGTCCGGCGCTGTTTCAACAAATGTACGGAGTCCGCCTTTCGACATGTATCTCATGACTCGGTCAGACCTATCATCCCCACGGCCCAACCATATGTACACCTGCCGGGCCTTGGTGTATATGTCTCCCATGAGAGGAATTTGCCACTCTTTCTCCTGACTGGTCTTTTCTTGGTTGATACATATTGCGTCCACCCAGATGACCAGTCCCTGGAGCTTCTTACTCAGGTGCCATAAAGCTGAGTAGCAATTCTCGGTGACCGGAAACAGAACACCATCACATACGATGCTGCGCTTATGTTCCGGGTCACCCCACACGTACGACAATGCCGTGAAGTCGGGTTGGCGATCGAGATGGATAACGCGCAAAGTACAATTGACAGGTGTGCCTTCGATAGCGTCATTGAGAATAGGTTGTACACAGAGTTGCTATCAGTCAATCAGTCAGTTGTCAGTTCATCTTTGCGGTTCAAACTGTCAGTCTGGAGGTAGTGAACTGACCTGATTGACTGCCAAGACATTTTTTAGAATCGCGAACTGAGACTG
>NW_026260245.1:0-34571 GCF_024291825.1 Alternaria postmessia | reverse complement strand
AGTCTCAGTTCGCGATTCTAAAAAATGTCTTGGCAGTCAATCAGGTCAGTTCACTACCTCCAGACTGACAGTTTGAACCGCAAAGATGAACTGACAACTGACTGATTGACTGATAGCAACTCTGCGTCGTGTACGCCACGCACATGTACGCAGACACTCGGGTGTCATCTATCGAGGAAAGCGCTCTGGGTCAATGCTACCGGCTTCCCAACGAAACGATCAAGCAAGTCACTTGGATCGAGCAGCCGCAAGGCTACGTCTGCGACTACTACCAGCGCGACTGCCAGGATGGCAATGTTTTGCGCACCCTTGATACTCGGAAGGCGAAGTGGTCGTATCCGACTGAGCCGGAGGTAGGCATGCAGATTGAATACGCAATGTGCAAGCACTCTTTTGACAAGCGCGATGTTGCTGTGATCAGCGAGGGCCCGGTCGTGAACTCGCCGTTGTCCGTCGTGGCTTCGTCGTTAGTCACTCTAGATTCGCAAATTCCTAAGCTTCCTGCTCTCGAACGGGGTCAGCTTCGCATCGGTGAAGATATTGATGATAAACAGATTCGCGCGGTAGTCAACGCTCTAAATGGTTGCGTCAATTTCCCCACGCGCCAGTACCCCAATTCAACTCGCACGCTCGACCAATCTGGTCTCACGATCTGCAAGTATTACGCTGAGACCGAGTGCGCTGAACCTCTTATGCTCGATTCTCTCAATGACGAGGAGAAGGATTGGAAGATTCGCAGCGACTTTGCACAAAAGATTAACTCGGCAAAGTGTACCATCTTCGAATCTGTCGCACCTGCAATATACGGGCCCGTGTTCCTGAGCCTACTCTCGAATGGGGTCAGCTTCGTATCGGAGAGGATATAGGCAATACACACATTCACAAGGTGGTCAGCGCATTGAACGACTGCGTCGACTTTCCTACACCCATGTACCCCGATTCAATCCACTTCCTCGAGCAGTCCGGTCGCTCTGAATGCTTATTCTACAGCAAGTCCGCGTGTCCTGGTGCTCCCGTCCTCCATACCCTGAATCCAGAGGAGAAAGACTTGAAACAGCCTACCAAACTTGCGCAGCAAATCAACTCAGCACAGTGTGCCGTCTTGGAGTCACTCGAGATCCCACCCACGAGCATCCAGACCCGCAGCGAACTTCTCCCCCAAGTCAAAGCAAATGACATCCAAGTGACAGTTGGCCACTCAGTCTCAGCACTGAGCACCTCATCCCTCAAAGTCGCCGACCTGTATATTTGCAACGAGACCAATCTTGACCCAGCACACTGCACCGTTCTACATACTCTCAACCAATGTGTAGCCTTCCCAGGACCTTTTGCCTACCAAACCAAGGTGATCACGCAAGCCAAGGGTTCACTCTGCAAATACTACACCAAGCCCGGCTGCATGGACGGCGACTTATACTTTAGCTACATGTCGAACCCAACCCAAGATGCACGGCTCAGCGGATGGGGTGTAGAGAAGCTAGCCGGAGTATGGTGTGGCGGCACCGGTGCCACCTCGACAGCCGACGTAAGCGCAGTCAACACACGCACCTCCAACGGTTCCTCCACTGTCGTTCCCTCTAACCTGGCGAAGCGCGGTAACCCATTCTATCACTGGTCCACTTCCCCTGGCTCCACATCCATCTGCCGCCAACGCAACTTCGCCTTCTGCACCAATAACGCCGTCAACGCGCTGCACCAATGCGTCAGCTTTGCTCCTGCAGACCAGGGCCCGGCGTCCATGATCCAGTATGCTGGCGTGTATTGTAAATGGTATGCTGATTCTGGATGCGCGAGTGGGGAGCATAAGGCGTACGATTTCCTTGATTCGCGCAAGGGGGATGCTTATGCGGATGGACTTTCTAGGCTTTATCGGAGCGTCAAGTGTGAAAAGGATGCCTGGTAGGCGGGTATCGAGGGCTTCTGAGGGACTTTTGGAACTGGTTCGTTTACTGTATGAATGAGGGTTAGTTGAATGGGCTCGCCGTTTCATTGTGCTCTGGTGGACGACATGATAAACGACATGGTGGACGACATGATAAACGACATGGTGGACGACATGGTGGCCTCTCTAGCTTCTTTAGGTACATGATGAATCTCTTAGCAAGGAACCGATTGAATGTGCTATACTCTTCTTGTTGTGAGGATCAAGTTGCCTACCCACTATTTGTTCTCCTCATTGCTCTTTCATGATGTTGGAAGGCTTGAGGGTGGATTAGTGGGTGAGAGAGTCAAAGGAAGGATGTGAGTGAAAAGCGGAAGGGAGAAGGAAGGAAAGCTGTAGCAGTAGAAATACACGGAAGCAAAACATGACGAGAGATACCACGCTGCTGGTAGTATCTGTGCGTATCGTAGAGCTACCAGTCTTCGTACAAGACATTCCTAAACCCCGCTATAAGTCCGCAAGGCAGTGACGTCACCACTCACGCTCTCCTAAACAACCCTTGTGTATTGGGGCTGCATCAATGATAACATACTATCAACAATAAACCATCAGGTCGTGCAAAATAAGGCGCTAGCCCACGCATCGCCAGGCTGTAGTCTGGGGTCAAGCCTTCATCATTCGGCACATTCGTTTCCTTCACATAGGACCCTGTCGTTCCTTCATATGAAACACTTGACTTGAAACAGTGATAACGCTTCAGAGCCATTGCAAACCCTACCAATCACACGTGTACCGGTATGTGCGGGATCGACGCGGGTGCGCGCATCAACACGGTCCTCATCCCTGCAAAGCTGACCGGAACCGGGACGATCTTTTCATCACCGCATGATTGCCTAGGCATGTCATCTCTACCTACATGATTATCCGCACATATAACCACTATTAACCCATCACAGGCGCTCTAGTGATTACCAAGGAAACATCATCGCTATCAACGGGTGGAGTTGAGACCCAAGAAGGCCGTGGTAGCGACTCCTCTTCCGCTTTAGGCGACAGTGAATAGCGCAAACACTTATCACGACCAGAATAACATCTTGACAAATTTCCAGGGTTGTTTCCGTCCTCGTGATCCTCACAATCACACTCTACCGGTCTCAATACTGATTTTATCTAACAGTCGGTTCTGCTCCAACTTGCGCTAAACATGGAGCCTGCCACTCAAACACCTGGGGACGTCAAAGTCGTCCCTACTACACCACATGTCAAAGCGACTCAGACCATCGATGCAGAGCATACGCCGCCGACGCCTTCCAAGCCAAAAACAAAGGAAATAACACCCATACTGAATTACCAAACGACAGATTTCACAGTCATCTGCGAGGGCCAGCGATACGCAACGCACAAAAGCGTTCTCGAAGCCTCATCACCATACTTTGCGCGCATGTTTCGTTTCCACGGCAGCGTACATATGATCAACCGAATCGACGGCTGAACAATGCTAACCCAATCCCAGGAGAGCAACGACAAAGAAGTAGAAATCCCCGACGTCGACGCCATCACCATGAAGCATGTCCTTGACTTTATGTATACATCAACCTACCAGTTTCCCGAAGGCACACCAATACCATCTACAGACTACTGCAACCACAGCACCTTCGCTCTCTTACACGGTCCTGATAAAAGCCCGCAGATCTTCAAGCGCAAATGTCCTTGTGCTGGCAAGTCGCTGTCCGCTTCTCATCTTCTCCTTCACGTGCATGTCTACACCGTCGCTGACTACTTCGACATGGAAGATCTGAAGATCTATGCACGACAGGGGGTGGTAGACGTTCTACATGTGTATTGGCAGTACAAGGGCTTGGATCTAGCTGATGCGTTGGAAGAGGCTTTCACGTCTACGCCGGACGACGACACAGGAATTAGGGACGTGCTTGTAGATGCGATGAAGGAGCATCCAGGACTGGTAGTTGATGAGGGTGATGTGGAGGATTGGTTGGAGGAGCATCCTGAGGTGCGTGAGAGGGTCAACTGGGATGACTACATGAAACCGCTTAAGCGGGGGGAGAAAACGTAGACGAGAAGGCAGCTGAATCCGCGTGTGGGCGACGCGTCGAACGCGTTTCGGGATTAGCGTTCAATCACCTGACTGATGACGGAATGATTTTCATGCAGATCTCCACCAACCAGATATCCACATCGCGAGTTTCTCTTTCTCGTTCGTATCCGTGAACTTTCCGCGCTCTTCGCATGTGAGAAGGCTAGGCATACGTTTGGTCTCGAGTACGAAAGCGATAGGATGGGTTATCCAATCGATGGATCTCCGTGTCGTTGACGACTGGCCAGGTCATTCCAGTCGTTACATCACGCAAGGCTAATAGCATCACCAGATTACGAACCGAGGCCTGGTTCACGGTACGCAGGCGCATGTTGACAGCGAACGGATTAAATATGTCATTGCACACGTATTGTGTCCTTACAGATACGACTCACTGACCAACACGTCAAAGAGCGCCAGCTAGTGTCGTGCAAGCTACACAACTTCTCTCTGCGAACTATGCATCGCCGTCTTCTCACCAATATTCTCTTGCAGCTTGTCCTCTGGCGTGAATTCGAACACTAAGAAAACAAGTTAGTCATGGAGAAACCAAATCGGTGAGAAAAGGGACACAGAAACTTACAGTCGACGGCAGTGGTGCGGAACTTGCGGGCGGGCGTCTTCTTCTTGAAGAGGTAGTCGATTTCGGCAAAGGACCGATCCTTGGTCTCGGGAAGGAAGAAGAAGATCCAGATCACCCAGAGCAAGCAAAAGCCAAAGTAGAACATGCCAGTCTTCGCACCCCAATTCCATGCGGTGGGATCGTTGTTGAGCATGCGGGGGTTGAGCTGCTGCACAGCAATCTGGCCACAGACGTAGAGGGAACGACCGATGACGATGGTCTGAGCACGAACACGGGACGCGGACATTTCACCCACGATGACATAGGTGGTCGGGCCGAGAGAGATCTTGAAAGCGATCTGGACGAAGATGAGGAAAACGGCGACGGGGATGGCAACGTCCGTGGCAGAGTCTACAGCGAAACCCATGATGCCAACGATAAGCATGCAGAGGCCGATGGACGCAGAGCCGTAGAGGTAGAAGGTACGGCGGCCAACCCAGCCCATCATCCAGATAGCGATTGCGGTGGCGAAGATGTTGACTGACTGGATACCCATTGTGTAGCTAAAGGCGTTGGTGGCGCTCATACCGATAGCGCGAAGCATCTGTGCCGCATAGTTGGTGATGGACTGGCCATTGAAAATCTGGATGATCCAGGCCATGGAGACAATGAGCGTACGGCGCTTGTTCTCGCCGCGGAAACAGTCAGCATAGCTAGCGTTCTCGGCTTCCATCTTTTCCATGTCATTGGTGTGCTTCATGAGGGCAAGAGTCTCGCGCATCGATTGCTCGGTGTAGTGCCCTGGGCGGGCCAGACGGCGTAGACTCTTCTCGCATTCTTCAATCTTGCCACGGCGAATCAGGTACCATGGTGACTCGGGGGCGAACCACGCGACAAGGAAAAGAGGTGGGATCCACATCCACTGGAGACCGTAGGGGATCTTCCAGCCGGCGTCGCTTTCAATGGTGATAGTGCCTTTGAGCACACCCGCGGCCAAGAACGAGCCAGCACCCCAGCACATGGATACCCAGGCAGTAAGGTAGCCACGCATGGCGGTGGGAGCGATTTCAGCGGCGTAGGCGGTGGTAAGGGTTTGGAAGATACCCCATGGGATACCGCACAAGATGTTACCGACGAGAAGCATTTCTACACTTGTCGAGAAGAAGAGAATGAAAATGGTAGCTGCCATCAGGACCATTGCGCCCTAAAGGAGAGAATGATTAGCGGGTATCCAGATATCATTGTCAAGAGGAGACCTACTAAGTACACCCTGCGAGAACCGAAGCGAGACTGTAAATAACCATTGACCAGGAGACCGAGGATGGATCCAACGTTGTTACCGGCGCCAATGATCGTTTGCCATTGTGTCGAGACAACCAGGTCGCCGTCGACGTTGTAAGTGTTACCGAACCTCCGACGGTAGGCGGGATGGGCGAAGAAGTTGTTGATGAGACCGACATCCATTCCCTCCATGACCAGAGCCATGGATAAAAGACCGGAATAGATGGCGGCGGGCCGGTAGCGCTTGAAGAGCTCTCCACGTGGCAGCTTGGTCTCCGACTCAGAGGCGGTGGCCGCAGCCTCGACGAGCTGCTGCTGCGTCGAGTGAACGCCCGCATCGAAAGAGTCTGGCCGTGGCACCGACTCCATGTTGGCGGAATCCTGCACCGTAGCCATTGCGATATCAGCCCAAGGGAACTAAGGCCGTGGTCCGGTCAACTACACCAGAGGACTGATGCGATGCGTAGAAGATTCGCGGTGCGCGAGTCCACCAGGCGATGTTGGTGAGGAGGAAAGAAGGGAGAGGAAGAGTGCTGATCCGTACAAGGGGTGTGAGTATTAGGTTTCTATATGTTGCACCCTCGGCCACCACTGGCCCGAAATTTCTTGGGATTATACGAACAAGCAGGTAACATAGTCACGCCCAGCGAGGGCGAAGACAGCCACGAGACCGCCACGAGAGCCAAGATGCGGGGATGGCTCCCCATGGGGTCGGTTGCGCCTAATGTGCAACTTGATTGGTGTACAAACTACGCCACACCCAGACGGGATTAGCAGCCAACCGAAAACCAAGCTGATAATTGAAGGAAATTCCGGAGATCCGGACACGAATGACCCCTAAAGGAAGCAAACCTAGGTATTTCCTCTGTCGGTCATGTCAATAAAAGAGTGACTGTCTAGGTCGACGGCGCTGTCATTAGCTTACTAGGCCGTGTGGTGGGCTAACGGGGATGCCGTGGCCGTGAATGTGGAAGAAGCCATACTGGCGCGCAGCACCACAGACCTGAGCAACGACTCTGTCGTAGATTTCTCTCTTGTTGCTAAAGGTCCAGGTACTGAGATCGATAGTGTGGAGTTCCAGGCTAGCGTCAGATGGAGACATGGCGATATGCTCGTCTGCTCATTCTGGAAGAACCGGATCTGGGCGGCTATACACCAAATGATAGAGACATCCGCAGATGCTGTATCATGCAAGATCAAGGGTTTGGTGCCAGCTATCAGGCCACCCTGGTTCGTGGGGTTCGAGACTCGGAGATTCTGCCTTGGCCTGCACGCTTACATCCGAATCACGACTCGTCAAGACGGTATCCAGCAGAACGGGAACGTATCACTCCCACCTTTCGGATTCAGTTCGACCGGAGATACTGCACGAGGCGGCGACGTCGGTCTTCGCGGTTTAGTTGCGACGAGGTACTGGAAGCCACGGTAGGTAGCCACTATGCTTGTCTGTTGCACAAGGCTCGGCGCCGCCGCTTGCGCGCTTGGCTGGCTTACGATATTCATGTGAGATGAGATTAGCGCGCGAGGATCTATCTAGCGAGGCGATTTGAAGATAATCATTATTCGGACACAGCGGGATAATGTGCATCAGACTCAACCTTGGCTTCGCCTGCTTCGCAATCATACACCATGTTGACCTTAACGAGCTCTTCAATCGGCAGCAGCAGAGCCTGATTGGACTTTACTCGAACGTTGTGAAGCCAGAACCAGAGGGACAAACAACCACTAAACAAAAGGACTTCGATTGCACTGCCAGAGTCGCGGAATAACCCTCGTCGCAGCTCCGTCAGATCTTCGAGCTGACCCAAGCCAGAGCACATTTGTGACGAGCAGCATTTTTTCCGCCAAATCAATATTAACTGTCTTTCAAGGGTTGCGTGGTCCTCATGCACAATGCCGCGTATGCTACTAAATGATTCGAGGCGAGGGTGGGTACCTGCATGTAAGGTGTTGTAGTCTATGACAGTCCTGGAGATAGACGTTGTACTTGGCATTGGAATCAGGTAACGGGCCGCGGGATGTAATACGAGTTATGGAGGGAAAGGTAATTACGCTCCATAAGGATACATATGATAGGAGCAGCTACTGCTAGAACGACCCAAAAAATTTCCATCTGGGATTCTTGCCGTGCAAATACTCTTCGACATTCTGTTCTAGATCCAGATTTGACATATTGATCTTCGGTAAATCAACAGTAAGCTTATCCTTGACTTCATTTGCCATTATAAGCGCAAGCATACAAGTACTGTAGCTGTACTTTACGTCGTTCAATATTGTGGAATTAAGCTTATATCGGAAGCCACAAACATTTGCATATATCGTGAGCCTATCTGAGCAGATCAGGTTGTCACATCTCTCAATCGCCTTGAACAGCAGCCAATGCCCCAAAGGGCTTGTATCATCTATCTTTCGAAGAGATAATGCCTTTAAAAATAGGAAAACGGCATGATCACCTCGAAGATGTAGATTGCGGAACTGGTAGATGTCCTTCATATCGAAAACTGAGAAGCTGACATCGTTTCCAATCCAGTCTAAAGACAACTGCGCGACGGCATCGCTTTTGTTCCCAACTGGAGCTAGCAATACGCATGCTGAAGCACAACACCTTTCCTGGAATGTCCAGGCGCGTGTGAACCATCGATCGGAATATACGGAGGACAATATCTTGCTAGCGTTTTCCTGGAAGTCATCGAAAAACGGCCAGAAATCAACACCATCTGGCCAATTTCCAAAATGTGGCTTCCCCGTCCATTCCTCACGGTCGTTGGACGGAACTAACACCAGGGCACTGAGCATTGTGTCGGGCACTTCTTTTGACAAGATGGCGACGGTCCATTTGCTTCTCTCGTATATCTTGTCCATGATCTGCAGGTGCCTCTCTTTGTCTTCTGCATTTTTCTGGTATATGCACTCTTGATCAATCCAGATGTAGGGAATTTTGCGTGCTCGCGCGAAACACCATGCACGGTGAAATACCAAAGTGGGGCAATTGATCAACCTGAAGGGCGCGTCTGGAGTGGCCTGATCTTTGATGCGATAGTCCGGTATAGGCGTTGATGCGTCGATCTCTTGCGAATGCGCCCATGTGTACGAAACGGATATATACTCTTGACCAGGTGGAAGTTCACCTGGCAGGGTAAGGGCATATTCAGAACAATTCTCATCTGTCGTCCAGTCGGTGGAGAGTTGATAAGGTGTGATGAATCGTAGGTTCAGAGGCGCATCATCCTCCACCACTTCCATTAAAGCTTTTGCTTGGATGTCCTCGACACTAGCAACAAGGTTTTCGATATTCCCATGGATCTCGCGGAGCGTACGATGCGAATCTCGTTCCATGTTTGGTCTCTTGCGTAGACAAGTCGAATCAGACGGTTTATGCAGCCTCCGGTGCAGTATTTTGCGTTATTTCATTCGGGTATCGCTTTCTTGAGTATAGAGTGTAGGAAGTGCGGGAAGTAGGAATGGTTCCTCGGGTATCAGCGACGACGACGTTGGATCGGATGTTCGTGAATAACGACGCGTCGAAAGACTGAAAAGCCGGTTTACAGTAGAAGTTGTAGTTGACTAACACCAGGCTGCATTGTGGCTGAGGCTATGCTAATGTGACGCAGGGATGCGTGAAACCAATAGCTAATCGCAGATGACCGATCGTATTTCCGCGTTGAGGCGCAGTCGGAACGCATGAGCTTTTAGATTAATGCATTAAGGTTGCACCCACGGTTGTTTGGTCGCTTTATCAGGCTGTCAGTGTTGGTGATTTTTTGAGGTAGTACAAGTTGTATTTCCACAACTCCATTTTCGAGAGACACGTCTTAGCCTCAAACTCTCATTTGTCTTGCGCATAGCATGCGGCGGTGTTCGTTCAGAGAAGAGCTGCTCGTCAAGGTGATCCCGTTACTATGGCGGCATGGCCTTTGTTGTTACGTCTTGCGGAACTTTGCCGTAAATGGAGTGTGATGCCGTACTAATTATTTCGTCCGAACGAGTAGATTGCAATACGAGGCTGAACCACGACCTGCGATCACCAAGACAACAAGGCTGAACACCGGTCAAAGGCGTTAGCTATCTGCCAACACCAATACTTCAGCCTTTTTGCACTGCAATTTTTAGCGTGGACGAGCGACTAAGAAAATCACCAAGGCAGAAACATCCACAAAACACCTCACGTGAGGGCGCGACAACGTTGCAAGCGCTGTATGGCTTCGGCGCGTAAAGCCGTCGCAATTGGCCGGGAGGCATGTGCGGAAAGTCAGGATCTGCTGCAGGGTGATGCGGCCCCAGAAGCAATAACAAGCGAGAGAGGAAAACAAGAATTGGCGGGTAGAGTACACGCGGTCCAGCCTGTCCAGTGTGCAAAGCAAGGTTGTACCTGCGAGGTCAAGATGATGTCCAAGTTCAGGCGTTGCGCCTCCCGCGGAGCGTTGCGGACGGCTTTTATTGACATGGCGATGGGCGATGGGAAAGACAATGGTATTGATGGAAACAAGTTTTGATCAGTAATAGAGGCGTGTTTGCGGAATCCGCCGGGTATGTCACGTCGTGATGTTGGGGGGTGCGGGAAGTGGTGTTGAGGGTTCAGCCTCCTATTATTGGGCCCCAGCCCCCATATTGCGATGAATAATTGCATCATGGCGTCGTAGTCAACCAGCGCACCGCTGTGTCAAATCTCACGCAAGCGTGCCCTGCTTTCCCTTTTCCTCTTTTACCTTTGACGGATTCTCAGCATCCTGCAATTGCATTTCCTGATCTATCCCCCGTCCCTCAGCATTGTCTTGTGTTGTGTTGCGCGCCCACACAACATTGATCTGCCTCGCACCCCCACAACTAGCGCCGGCATCGTCGGTCTCAGGCCAGGAACTGCTGTTCCCCCAGACGACGCCCACCCAAACACGCCAGATCCTCAACACCACCGCCACCACCTCGCTGCCAGAGCGCGCATTCTCGCGGCCAGTGTCGCATAACCGACTGTCTTTGCCATGCCGGCCGTACGCGACCACTACAATGCTATTGCGAACATGGCGCCCCGACAGCCTGCTCTAGACGTCCCAGCCATTGTCTTCGCTGCGCCCAAGACAGCACCCATGGCCAAGCGACAGAACGTCATATACACCCAGCAAGGCATAATACCCACCTACTACAACACCTCCGGTCCGGAGCCTGGCACCGTCGTCGGCATAGTCCTAGGCAGCGTGGCCGGCTTCCTCCTCATCTGCTGGCTCATCCAGTCGCTGATGAACACCAACAACAGGACAGGCACGACGACGGCCATGGCGGGAGAGGAAGAGATTGTAGTGAAAAGGCGACGCAATTCACATGGCGGACGCAGCTCGCGACGCCGGTCTGAAGTGCGTGAGATTAGCAGGAGCCCAAGACGGAATAGTGGGCGGTCGCAGATTATTGTCGAGGAGAGGAGGCAGGCAGCGCCAAGAGCGAGGAGCATCATCGTTGAGGGACGGAATCGTGTGCCGGGTGATGATGTCGTCGAGGTCATTGAAGAACACGAGGACTACCGCGAGAGGAGAGGCACCCGCGGAGGCCGGGGATACCGGTAAGTCATAGGATGCTACTACATGAGGAGACAGAGGTACTAACATATTCAGGTGAGCAGAGATTAGTCGGTAGCCCTCCCATTGCGCCTCATTCCTCCGATCAAACTCGTCGCAACGCACCCACGTTCTTACGTGCGACCTCTCTCAGCCGTCGCACCATGGATACCCCCTGAATACCCCCTTGCTTCTACCGTACTCTGTTTTCTCGCACTGCATCTACTTGTTTCTCTTCTTCTCTGTACCATAATATGGCGTTTCCCTAGCACTTGGCGTTCGAGTGGCGGCATTGGAAGCGACGACACCCAGTATGAAAGCGGAGGATTTGCAATGGCGACGGACATGTACCGCATGATGCGTTTGATGTAAAGCGAGATGAGCCTCCAACCTTGTAACGTATGGGAAAATGATTGTAGTAATGCTCACTTGCAGGTATATAGTAAATTTATGATCCATGAGGTCAAAGTAGTGATAGTAAATCGGACCCAGCATTGACTTGGCACATGGTCTTCCTCACATCACCCAATGTGCGTTCGTACACCTTGTCTGTCGCCGCGCTTCTCCCATCCTGTTTGCAAACGTCTTGTTGCAAGATGCGTAGCTTGTGCACTCTCTCGGCTTGACGAGCGTCTCGTCCCGGTAGCGCGCGGAACTTGCGCTGATAATTCCGCGCTCTACAAGGCTGTTTGTCACACGGCTGCTGTACCATCCGAGCGCATTACACACGATTGGTACTTGCTTTATCAACCACGACTATGCAATTCGGCACTACGAACACCGCTCTGCTTACCAACATCCCAAACATGACCACGATACTCGGATACATAATGTCGATATCGTACTCTCTGTTTGGGATATCACCGACTGAGGCAGCATCACCGCATCAACCCTCCATAACAACAACCTCATGTTCTCACGCATCGCACAATCTTTCAAAAAAGAGACGGCACCACCCACCAGCAAGATCCATCGCTCTGCCAGAAACATGAGCGGCAAGCCTAGTACGACGACAATGTTCCGCGGCCTACCCGTCATCCCGGACGAAACCTACACCACAAACACTCCACGCAAAATCTCCAAATGTTTTCTCGCCGCCGAAGTGGAAGAAGGTGTTGGTATGCGCGTACGTCGCGGAATCGGCCTAGCCAGACTACCTCACCTGAGCCCTTTTATCATGCTAGATCACTTCAACAGTACTTTTGGAAACGACATGGATGCCAGTGCACCCGACCATCCCCATCGCGTAAATAACAATCATCTTCTCTAAACCCTTTCACTTGCCTTGCCTCTTTTTCTTCCTCTTCCCCCAGCAAAGCCACCAGACATCGTCGTGTAGTTACTGCTAACGATCCATCACTTACTTTCCCACAGGGCCAAGAAACAATCTCCTACATCATTTCCGGCGGCGTCGACCACGAAGACTTCGCGGGCAATAGAGGCACGCTTGAAGCTGGAGATTTGCAGTTCATGACTGCGGGGAGGGGCATCATGCACAGCGAGATACCCATCCATGACAACGACAACGGGGAGCCTAATGTGGGCATGCAGTTGTGGGTTGATTTGCCCAAGGAACTAAAGTACTGCGAGCCGAGGTATCGAGATCTCAAGGCCAAGGAGATTCCTGAAGCGGGGGGAGATGGCGGGAGGTAAGTTTCTCTTCGCAACATTCTGTCGAGAAGGAAGGAGAGAGAGACGTGCAATACTGACGAGGTGCCCGTTTTTCCCCCCGTCTCTACAGAGTCCATGTAAAAGTTATAAGTGGCCTATCATTCGGCGTGCAAAGCAAAAAGGAACTCTCCTACACACCAGTTTGGTACCTGCACTTCACCGTGCAACCAGGCGGTTCATTGCACCAGTCCTTACCGCAGACTTGGAACGCCTTTGCCTATGTCCTCGAGGGCGCTATCCAAGTCTCCAACGGCGACACCGAAGCTCCGTCGCAATCAATCGGACAGTTCCACATGGCCATCTTTGAACAAGAGGGGGACAGCGTATCCATCAGCGTCAGCGCGGATGCAAAAGAGGCTGCAAACTTCATCCTGGTTGCGGGGCTGCCGCTGGACCAGCCGATTGTTCAGTACGGCCCGTTTGTGGTTACGAGTAGGGAGGAGGTGCAGCAGGCGGTGAGGGATTTCCGGAGGGGGGAGAATGGGTTTGAGAGGGCGGTGGGTTGGGTGAGCGAGAATAGTAGGTCGAGGAGGAATTCGGTCGTGGTGTGAAGGATGTTTGGTTCTTGGTGTTGTGGAAGAAGTAGTGGCCGTATATATTGGTGTTGGTTCAGGAAATGGCTCGAGAGTCTGTGGACAGTTGTGACATTTTGTCGCTTGTGGTAGAGCGCTATGTGGTGGGGGTGATTGAAGAGATTATGCTGGTTTCACTTGTCCGAGTATCTCACTGGTAGTTGTAACTATGAGTCTTGGACGCATGAAAAGCTTGTCTTGCCTGAATTGATACCCCGACTGGCAAACTTACCGTAAAAACATACAGTGAAATTCGTGCTGTTATACCCTTAACAAATCTCCTATATATGCCCTCGAGGTATCTTCCCATGAGTCGCCACACTCAGTTTCAATGGACAATCTTCGACCCCGAGCCCGCCTCGTTCCCTGTTCCACCGTCCTACATGACCCAGAAATCAGCCTTAGCAAAAGCTCACAACGCCATAAACCCCATCCCATCACTCAAACTTCATCCACCGGCGACGCAACAAACCTCCCTCCAATCCCCGGATCTACCAACATGTCAGCGCACCACTCAACCACAGTCTCACAGATGCAAAAAAACATACCAGTACCATTCATCCCACACCCATCAACAAAACACGCACTCGCCGTGTGAATATACCGAATCCTACCCCCCTCCACCCGAAACATATGACTATCCGGCGCACCCTCAGTATTCCTTGTCCGATCCAACCCCGTAAACCCCATAAAGACATCCACAACACCCATCACCTCATCAACAACATACTTTCGGTTCGTCAAGGGGACATGTGCGGGAACCTGATCGCACGTGTTTGCCGAAAGGTTTTTGTAACCCGTATACGCACCGCCTTCGAGACGGGCGCAGGGAACACCCCAGGGGACCTGCACGGTAATGTCGTTGCAGCGGTCTGCATAGGCTTCCCCCGCTGCTTTGACCACCTTGTACGTGTCGCGTGCGGCTTCCGGGATAGGAAGCCAGGATTCTCGACTGTTCCAGTATTGGTAGCCCGTTGCGTTGAAGGCCCAGTCGCCTTGGTCGGTGACGATGCTGTCGATGAGGTTGACGTTGCCTTCGGTATCTAGGGTCATCTGGGTGTGAATGACGTATGGATGTGTGGGGTCGGTGATGATGAGCTCGGTCATGGTCTTGCATTGCGTTGTGTCGAGGATGGAGCGGTGGAAGTCAATGGCCAGTCCGAGGGCTGGTACGCCGCCGAGGATCGAGGCCGTCTGGTTGTTCTCAAAGTACTTCATTGAGTAGGCGAGGTTCTCGAATCGGTCGTGCTGGCCTGTTGCCATTAGGTCGACGTACGAGTCTGCTGTACTTTGAAGATATTCCCGTGTGCACTCAAAGGCCATGGCAGAGGGGGCAATGGTCGCGAGAGCGAGAATTAGGAAGGCCATGTTGGTTGGGATGATTGCACTGCCGACCATGGGTAGAAGTAAACCGTGGCGAGGGTCCTCTCGCTCCTTTAAGCCTCCTGAGGTCCAGGATGGTCATGGGCTATTCACCCGGTTCTGTGAAAGAGGTTCCTGCGTTCCTGGATACCTTGGACGAATGGTAGCATTTGGAGTGCTGCTGGTAATCTGATAACATCAAGTCTACCTCTTAACCATATTGACAATGACTGTGGGGCATCGCGGCATTAAACACCCATCTCCCGATTCCACGCAACCCCACACGGCCGTTATTGACGTACTCTGCGATGTGGTACGAACAATCAAAGCTCTTGCTGTCTGACGTACGGTAAATGTCCGCAGTTCCTCAATTGGCAGGCGATCCACGATGCCTCACAGACGTTGATGCAATGATCTTCATCCCAGTCATCTAGGTAATCCCACATTGTGTTCATAGAATGAGCCTGCATGTGATTAATATTCTTGTGTTTAGACTGCCTCGTGACCAGAACAGACGTACTATTTCCTGTGGTGACGGTTTCCGCAGTACATCGTCGTCGGTGACCTCTCCGGCGCCGCCTTCGTCGCTGACCGCCTGGGGATGCGATAGCTTCGAAAGCTGTTGCTGATCTTGCCGCAATAGGGCGAACGCGTAGTAAACGCTATAGATCAGTAAAGAGGAGAGTGAGAGTACCAGCAGGATATGCGCAACTCGGAATATCGCCTTCATCGCGGGTCGCTGTCGATTGGCGATGTTGGCGCTGTTGGACTAATGCGTTTTGTGCCAGGTGGGATGGCTGGTGGGGTGCGCTAATGCGCTACCGTAGCGCGTTCTTCATGTTCAACCCAGGGTAGGTCGTCCTCTCGGGTAGGCGCTTTGTTCAAGCAATCCGCATCTTGATTTTGGGGCATTCCGAAAAACTTTGCTCATGCTGTTCCTTAGGTAACGATTCTAAGAACGCGAAACCTGATTCTTGCACCCCAACAAGCTCGTATGTTTGAGTCGTCTCGGGCTTGCGACGCAGGATTATCCATACATCGAAATTTGTCAGCTTTTCTAAGCACGAGCAAAGTATATCACCAGAGAGTGCCTTGTTAGATTGGATCCGAAGCTGTAGAGGACTAGGCCGAATAACCTCCGAGATCTCATCTGATGGCTCACGTGAGCTGCAAACTTGCCAAAAGGAAGCATCCCACACGGCATGGAAGTCGTGTGTCCTCCGGTAAGTGTCAAGGTCACCATTGAACTCTTCTTGCGTCCGTAAGACCCCTAGGCAGCGAACGTCGCAGACTAAGGAGTCCCTTTGAGATATCTGTATACCCATCGGAGGTTCGTCTCCTCCATAATGGAAATCTACCAAGCGTGGATCCGGAACCCACGATGGCATTCTTAACGATTCCTGATTGTTCGGGGTTTCTGCAGCACAAACGAACACCCATATCCATTCGCCATTGTCCAGCATAGTCTCGGCAAATTGCTGAAAGACTTGGGCAACCGTTAACGAGTAATCAATGATGATTCTGGGTATGGCCATGCTCGCCAATGCATAATACATGTCCTTGGGTTCAGAGCACTCTGATGAGTGAAAGTAGCTCAACAACCAATTCCATGTTTTATCTTTCATGATGTCGTGGTTTTGGGAGTTGCACAATTTTGAGAGCCCCCTTGTTCGGGTTCTGAAGGAGTCATCGCCGGTTACATCATCAAGTGAGACGGTGAAGTAAGGCCACGCGACAGTTCTAGTAAGATCCTTTGATGTTTCCCGAAGCCCATGCCCAACTAGCCAGATTGCCTGAAGAAGGTCTTCAATCCAATCTTTGGGAAATTTTGACATATCCAGAACGTGCTGGCCCCAGTACCAGTGATGTGTATTCGAGAGAGACAGTTCCTGGAGTATCCATCGGCGCTTCCAGTACCGCCTGGAGAAGAATCTTATTGCCATATCGGTCCTATCTGAAGCGGCTCGCCTAAGGGAAGGCTTGGATCTGAAACACTCTTTCAACCAGTCGACATGTGCGTCAAATCCATGGAGATCACCACCGCCGGACTCACTCTGCTGGTATTCTACACAGCCAGAGCAGGACAAGGATTCCTCGCCAAGGAGAGGAAGAACGAAGCAGTTTTGATGCCTCAACCTTGGTTCCTTCCATGGCTTTATCTGTTCCGTGCGCTTCTTGATACGCTCGAGTAGATCTAGCATAAGTAGATCTTCTTTCTCTTCAGTACCGTTTCCAAGCCAGACAAGGACCTTCTCGGCGCGAGCGTAGATATCTACCATCATGGCGACTTGGACGGATCTCTCAACATTATCTTGCTGATTGATGCAAACGGCGTCGATCCAGATACGTATAGGTTTATCACATACTCTTATTCTTCTTAATCCCTCGGATAGATTCCTAGTAATCCACTGTCGATTACCGTGGATGAAAAGTTCGTAGTCCTGTGAAGAGTTGCCGTCTTCATTCATGCCCCAGCTGTAAGATAGAGCATCGTATGAGGCTTCTTCAAGCTCTATTGCCTCGATCGTACATTCGATGGCATCGGTATGCTGTTCGGCGGGACAAAGCGTTAAGATCCGGATGGATCGAGCACTCGGTAACCTTTCGTACTCGTAGAGCATGCTGATGAAGAGTGACCCTCAGGATCTAGATGGTCTCGAAGATGGTGTATTCTTGTCTTGTAAGACCGCCCAGGATATACGTGGGACTAGATGAGACCCGCGATTTTCCAGGACTGTGAGGTGGTAGAGAGAGAGCGTATGGCGATATCACGTCCTGATCCGACTCATGAACGTGGAAGATGGTATAGATATATCGTGCTGTCAAGGGTGTCTCTGTACTGACTGACTGCCACGTAGACAGGTGCGGAGGATACCGTAATAAAGCGTTCAGCCTCAGCTGGAAACTAGCTGACTGCCAAGTAGACAGGTCCGGCGGATGGCGTCATAAGGCTTTCAGCCTCGGCTGACAACCTGTGTCGCACGGTTAGGTGCGGGTATTATAGACAGAATAATTAGGAGAGAGTGTATGTTGTATTGTTTGTGACTCCTAGCTAAGCTTATATGAAGGTCATCGTACGGCGTTATTAGTAACAAGGTTTCCGACAGCGCTTGGCCTGCGACAACCTGCATCTCGATATACTTGAACCCAGGCGAGCCAGTCATCCAATGATCACCTGTAGTTTCCTGAATATACCTCCACAAAATATCGCAATTGCGATCGCACCATGGTTTTCGACTTTGCTACACACGCGTCTCATCAGACACGCGTTGGAAACACCATCCGGCTCAGGGCTATCGCCTGACACCTACCTACGACTAGAATCACCATTTTTTTCTATTGAAAAGTACGATCATGTTCAAACAGCTCGAACTGACGACTTACTCGTCATGGTTTGTCTCTGAACAAGCTAGCGATGAATATCTAGTCTACAAGATCCAGTCACTTGCAATCCGAGCGGACGGAAGCTGCTCTGCATAGACGATGGATTCCAGGCGGATGTGCCCAGATTTCCGTGACTATCAACGCAGGGTTCTGTGCAGCGTGCGGAGACAGAGCATGATACAATGTAGCCTTCGCGACTGACCTTTGTTAGACTCTCCTTTGTCTAAATCTTCTGCCGCACCTTGGTCGTATATCAACTACAGCCATTCCCTACTTCAAAACCGCGACTACAGTATCTGGAATTCATAGCTCAAATCACGGCACCGTAATAAACCAGACGGCACTCTCCACCTGTCCCTCCCTATAACGTGCCATCAGCCTCGGGTTTCCGTCGCTTTTATCCAGTCCGACCATGAGTGATTATAGCTCGGATGACGACGATCGCCGAGTGGACTCGTGGCGGAAAACAAAGGGCCGTAGAGCGAAGCGACAAAGCAATTTCCTTGAGACCGTCTTGGATTCGTCAATCGCGAGCAGCATGGAAAAGCCGCTATTCAAGGCCATTCGAATGTGGATCGACAGCAACACAGGCCTAGACTTGAAGTTTCTGGTCTGGGCCATTGCTTTATGCGTTCCCACCCACAAATATGGCAGCGCAACATGCAAATGGTTGAGCTCGAATCTCACAAATTCTGTCGAGCTCGACTATGAGGATGCGCTTGTCACTGACCTTTTGATATGGATCAGCAAGCAGCCTTCCAATCAGCTGTTTGCCTGGCTTCCTAGTTTTGAACACCTGGAATGGAAAGATTTGTCAAACGAGACAAAAACAGCCGATACTGGTGAGAGTAATAGCTACCAGCTCATCGCTTCTGCAGGCTACACTCCTTTCTTCCATGGAGGTGTGCCCTTTTTGCTATACAAACCGGACGCCAGGCACTATGAAGAAAAGCTTACGTTACGTTGTATGTGGGGGAGTAGAAAGCCCATTGAAGCCTTGCTACGGGATGTTCGCGAAACCGCTAACGCCCAGATGACGTTGTTAAAGATCATACGCGTCTCAGCTAGATACACTGTGAATGACACTTCTAGGAAGCGTAGACTGGAGACGATCGACATGGATCCGCGGAAGAAACAGGAGCTTTTGACGGATCTTCAGGTCTTCTTTGCTGAGTGAACAGAGGATTACTATTGGCAAAATGGAACACCATACCGGATAGGTTACATGTTTTATGGGCCAGCCGGTACTGGTAAGACGAGTTTGTCTACGGCGATTGCGAGCCACTACAATCTTCCACTTTGTGTCATCGATTTAGCTGGCATGGACGACAAGATCCTGCAAGACAAAGTCAAAAGCTTGCCACCCCGTTGTGTCATCTTGGTTGAAGACATTGATGCTGCAGGTATTGTACGTGAGCGCACAATGGTGCCGAAGACTGACGCTAGTGACGAAGGAGATGAAACGAGCTCGGAATCGGAATCGGAATCTTCTGACACTTGGGACACGAAGCCTAGTAAGGAAAAAGTGAAGAAGATGGATTCAAAGAAGATGAATCCGTCGCTTTCCCAACCCTCAAGGACAGAGGTCACTCTGAGCGGTCTTCTCAATACGTTAGATGGACCCGGATCACGGGAAGGCCATATCGTCATCTTGACAACGAACGCTCCTGATTCTTTGGATGAAGCCTTATATCGCCCTGGTCGTATAGATACCCAAGTGTATCTCGGCTTCGCAGATCAGGTCACCGCTGGTATAACCTTCACACGCATCTTTGGCAGCGACAAACAAGTTAAAGAGTCGCAGAAAGCAGTCAGAAAGCTGGGCGGAGAATTCGGGCGGTTGGTACCATCTGATTTCTTTACTCCTGCAGAGATTCAAAAGTTCTGTATGAACAGGCGTGGTCAGCCACAAAAGGCAGTCGACGAGTTTCCTGGATACATCGACGAGAAGCGAACAAGAAAGACCAAGTTCCAATATGACATCCATCGACGCGCACCGAAACCCACGTTTCATAAGGAAGAGGTGATGAATGACGATGACAGCAGCGATGAAGTTGAATATACCCCGAGGGATTCCGAGGAGTCTTTCGAAGGTGCACACACTACCTTCCCAGAATTGTCTTGCATATCATCAACAGAGACTTCTGTGAAGCGACCTGCGAAAGAGCAGCTGTTTGTCGCGCATGGATACGAGCATGATGACGACGCTTTGGCATATGGCGACTACTATCCGCACAGACAATGGGTATGGGAAGATCGTTTGGCTAAGGATGTCGTTGATACGTATCAAGGACTCATAGATATGCTCACCTTTCCCTCGGTAGTGCCATTTCGGCACCAGAGCACACCCTATAAGGAATGCAGGTTACAGGACTGGGCAGTTCCTGCATTGAGCATGGGGAAAGGCCAGCATATGTCCCTGTCTGGTACTTATTGCGAGACGGATAGTATCGAGCCTTGGGTACTTTGCAAGCCTGACATTCGGCCATGGAGGTTGTTGCGCGAGCACCACAATCTACGACCAAATGATATCGAAGAAATGCACTTGCCGAATCTTGACTCTTGTACGGCCGTACGGCCGTCGCTTCCTCAATCCCACCCAGGTTCAACATCTCTCGATGAGTCTCGGTCAACTTTGCCGTCTCCGACAGAATCCACAGAAGCATCTTCATACTACACGCCTTTGTCCGTTGGCGAACAGAGCGAGCAGACTTTTCAGCGCCACCGCCGCCCCAGTCACCCAGACGTCGCTGGCCGCCGCAATGTCTATCCTTATCACGGGCCTTTACCACGCACCGCTGAGGAAGATTCTTGGGTAGATGAGGCATCGCCCAAGTCTGCTACAGTTTTGCTTCGCAATGTAGATCCGCAGCCATTGAAAGGTTCCGAGCAGCTCAGGCTGACAGAACGCGACCGTGATGCTGTGGACTAGGGCCGAACAGTGGCGTCTTCAGCAGTGGCGGGGCGAGGCCACGTCGCGACTTACCGACAGGGTCGCAAGCTCGGTCCTACTACCCGACGCTATACTGCCCAACTGAAGTCTCAAACCATTGCATACCTGCAAAACGGTAGAAGGAACATGGGAAATAACGCGAGATAATACATGATCGACTACAAGAGTAGAACGAAGTGGAAAGGGGTTTCCAAAGAGATCGATTTCTTGAATGCGAACCTCTGAAGATGTGTTATAAGGCTTAGCCAGATGCTTACTCTGACTTACTATGCATCGGGGTGAAGATCTGCCGATGTAGCTGCGCTCTTCAACATGCATGTCCACCTTGTTGCAAATTGGGTAGGAAAAGTCGTCGGGTACATCTGGCACTTTGGGCCGTGCTGCATCCTAATACCGAGATGGACGGAGGATATCCCCAAGTATTAGATTGACCGAGGTATGCGCAGCGGCCACTCGCGTTCCATGTAGTGGCTGTAGAATGTTTGATTGGACCCGCTCAGGTACTATTTGTCGAGCTGTATTCGAAATCTTGTTCCTGGCGTGTGATATTGCGTGACCTATTGTACAGCCAACTATCACGAGCGCGATGATTGGACTGGAGCGTCAACGCGGTTCCGACCACACTATTCCTGCATCGATACCATTTTGTGCACTGTACATGAACCGTGTCCGCTAGGGACACGTACATGCAAGTCATTCTTTAGGGGTTGCTGGCACAGCGATCTGTACATTTTCTGCCACCGCAATCCTACGTTAGACGCAGTGACGTTCACTCTCTCGACGCATACCTCCTACATGAGGTACTGCTGACATCGGCGATATTTCTGGTAATTGGTTCCTGTCCAGTCCTTTGTTGACTCTTTCATGTTTTCGCTGAGTGAAATACCGCGCCCTTTGGTAGCAGCCCTGATCAACTCCTTCGTATAGTTTCAGAGCTCTAGGACTGTGGCTGCTGACTGAGTTCACAGACATCATATCTAGCAGATATGGGCACACCGACTGCCGTATTCATGCCTCCAATTCCACAGGCCACATGACATTCGACTCAGTGAACAACCAGCTTTTCTGACCCAAGCATTACCGTCATGAATACAGCCACATGTCTGTATTAGAGACTAGCTTCAAGGACTAGACTCCGATTTGTAGAAGTCCATTGAGACTAGGAATGGTTGTCTTGATCGGTTGAATATCAATGCGCACCCATGGCAGAATGATAGAACGGGTACGGAGTCCGCACCCCACTAAAGCAACGATCAGAACCTTGATAAAGAATCTAACAGCTTGAGGTCTCCGTATGTGGCTTTCTCCGAGATTCAGCTTTGACATTTTGCTTCTTGGAATCTTCCGGAACATTCCGCGCATGACCTCTCCAGGTGTGCTATCGTTTCTGGGCTCTTCGAGACATATGAGGGGCAGGTATTCGGGTCCACTGCACGTACGAATCGTACCATGGATATCTCGATATTATTGCAACGCGATGCCAAACGCAAAAATCGATGCTAGTATCATCTTAGCAAGGTTCCAGCTGCTCGGAGAAGGAGTCGTCTTTTTCTGCACAGACTAGCCTCAAACGGTATCTAGCTTACCCCACCACAGGATTCAGACAACGACAGGAAGGACTTTCCTGCCGAGACCAATGAAAGGCTGCCGTTCCTTAACATCCTTAGTTGCTTCGGATCTTCTTCGCCGTTTCCAAATACCACCTGGACCCTGAGCTCTTGCGATTCTAGATTCCGTTCATGCGCGATTGTTCGAGAGCCGATATCAGTAGCTTCCATTCAGCGTGTACCTGACTCACGGTAGCATACCTCAACTCCAACATCTGCATCCAAAGCCACAGGTGTGCAGCCTCTTTCATTGCCTATCAAAAGTTCCGGCTACCCCTCTTATCTTTCGTCAACCCAACGCCGGCGGTGCCGCACAGGATACAACCATGGGCCTCCTCGATCTTCCACCAGAGATTCTCGACTTGATCATTGATCGCACCGCACCTAGTGGCCTTGAGAGCTTTGTGCTCTCATGCAAGACCATATACGGGCGGGCTGCAAACCAAATCCGACAACACAATGCGTTACGGAGGACCTGGAGCCATACCACTAACATGAGCCGGACTCGTCGCGGCGACACATTGTCAATTTTACACGACATCGCTCGCGACCCTATCATTGCTGAGTATATTGAGACTCTCTCCCTCTGGGATCGTCGTGCGGATGATGAGATGCCGAACCATATCGATGCGCTCAGTTTCCGCGACGACGAGCAGGCAATGCAAAATATTAAAGATTTGCTGCGACATGCCGAGCAATACGCCGATGCCGATGAGGACGATTGGTGGAGCCGCATTCTGGAAGAAGACCGCGCGGGTGACCAGCCGAACATGGATAAACTATATGCGACTGTCGCTTTGTTGAGTCTTTTGCCCAATTTAAAAACACTGCAACTGCCTGATAGATGGCATGAGGTTCGAGAAGGCGAAAGTGCCGAGGCTCTGGTCCCCAATGTTCAGTCGCTTGTTGCCATGTCCAATAAGAATGGGAACCGCGCAAAGCCCTTGGCTCGACTAGAAACCATCTTACCGTTCGTGGAGGAAGGCTACGATGTCAGAGTTGGCTTACAATGCATCGCACCGTTCATGGCACTCAAAAGCATCAGAAATATTTATGCAGTTAGTTGTGTGGCTGTCGACGAGGATTGGGGAGGCGTGCCTTTCACTTGGATGAATCCACTTACCAAGTCCCCACTGACACGCGTTGAGTTCGCGTATTGCTGTATGGACGCTACCGGTCTCTCAGCCTTCCTAGAGAATACGCCTGCTCTTGAGGTCTTCAAATATTCCCACCAAACGAAATGGGACGGTCTTGAACACGATTGGAATGCTGGCGAGATGCTTGAGGCGCTGGCAAACTACAACAGTGATACCATTGTTGAGCTTGCCATCACCATCGATGAGCTGCATGGCGAGGTTGTGAATGGTCTTTCCTCTTTTCTACGTTTCACGAAGCTGAAGAAGCTGGAGGTCGATGTTGAATGCTTCTGTGGTCCACCTCTGGAGAGCGGACAGCGACAGGGCCGCGATGCGCACATTCCGCAGGGTTCAAGGACGTGGGGACATATTGACATTCCGTGTATGGGCGACATGCTTCCGGACAGCATGGAGGAGTTGCATGTCAACACGAACTTTCCACAACCATCTGAAGAATCCTTGAAGGCTCTGTTTAAGAACATTGTGGTGCGGCGCAAGGACAAGCTGCTCAACTTGCGCACGGCTATCATCAGACAATACGGGTCAATGAGTGCAGGCGCCATCGCTGCGAGTCATGATGTCGTATTCGAGGTGTTTGGATATGACGACGAGCACCCACTGCCGCGATCCATGATGCCCTTGTGGAAGAGAGAGTTCAACAGTCGTGTCGGTGGGATTGTGTTCGCAGACGGCTAGCGAACTTACGTACCGTCGATGTATAAAATAGCAAATACCGTTATCGCGCTTTTTTAGTGCGGTATCGTGCTCCAGAAAACAGGGGTTTTTCGTGCGCAAAGTGTATTCAGTGTACAATGAGGGTCTGGGAGCGGCTAGGTTGATGGGTTAGTGACGGAGATACCAAGGGCCATGACCCGCAAACGCCGCATTGAGCTTCTTTGTACGTTTATCAACAAAGGATCGGAAGTATTCGAGGTGTGAGAATGAAGCCTCATTGTTCGTGGGCTCTGCATCACCCCTATATAGTCATCATGATGATGCGAGTCACGATTGCGTCATACCCGATGGCATCTTCAAAGAAGCCACCTCAAGCATTGGAAAGACGAAAGTAGTTAAAAGATTAGCGAAATTGGAAACACTTAAAAATTCTACATGATAAGAAGTCATGCAGCTAACCGCGGCCTTGCTTGCTGCGCCGCTCAAGCCTGTTGCTCTCTTCGGCGCAAACGAATAGGTACACATGTAAGATCCATCCCGTAACAATGAGTCTACTGGCCACAGCAGATTGACAAGCGCATTATCCATGGTCTGAAGCCTTTTAACCGACGAGGTCAGAAACTTAAGGCGATCACGTTTGTCCCAGCAGGCACACAGCCTGCTCAACCAGACAACGTCATCACCAAGACTTTTGATGCGAAAGAGGCGGATCTTTAGGAGCTAGGGAAAGGACTCGAATGCGGGATGTGTATGTGAGCACGTTGAGTGGTCCTGCATTGGAAGCGCAAGCCACGATTCAAGACGCGTTAGCGAATACGGGCGTAAAGCGCTTCTACCTATCCGAGTTTAGGTTCCACCAACTACATCGCAAATCAAAGACCATATGGGACATATCCATTCCGCCTAGAGGTTGAGAGCTCAATGCGTTTGGCTATTATTTCAGTACTTTCGTCTATACCCATAAATGCGACATCATGGCCAATGGTTCGCCATCATCCACCCAGCCATCTAATCCGGCAAGATGAGCTTCATGATGATTGGCTACAGCAACCCACAACCAAGATCATAAGAGTATAGTGTGTTCCGGAACCGACCCCCAAACTCTTCAAACGATGATATCACCCATTTTATGCGCCGCCAGAACGTGGAAGCAAATAGTATGCACCTGGATGACTGCCGACTTCCTAGTAGCTACTCTACTGAAGTTCGAAAAGCGCGATGGCCAATACCTCAGCATTGTTGGGAATACGATATCGCGTGTCAGAAATACGGGATCGCTGCGCAGGTACACCGGAAAACTGGTCGGCCTGGAGGTGCAGGGCGATGATGCGATGCATGAGGTCTGGGTCGACCCAAGCAAGGCGCCTAATGAACATATCGAAAGCGCGTTGCCAGTGTGCTTTTGGTACTCGTTGAACGGTAGGCAGGGTAAAGGCAATATCATGAAACCGGAGAGCCAGACAAGCGACAGTATGTTCGAAGAGACTCTGGCTACATCATTTGAAGGATACTTCAAGCAGAGATTCGGGGGGAGCGCGAAGTTGTAGAAGCTGGAAGACTACATAGCTCAAGAAACTGTTCGAAGTTTTCATGATAGTAATATGACACGAACACCTTGTAACTATTAGTCGGAATGCATCTATAACATCGATACCTTGGTGCTACTGCTACGTATGAGTTGGATCAGCGATGTGTTGTATGGTGCAAGCATCGTGGGTGTCGTCCACATCTTAACCACGGTACCAATTTCCTCTGAAAAATGAGCATCTTCTCAGCATATATAATGCCCTGCATCCTATCAACATCTGTCTGTTTCCTCATCATCTACAAATCTCGTATCTTCCAAGTCAGAACAGCTCAAGAATACAACTTATCATCCACTACCACAACACCAACACCAAACATCAAACCAAGCAAAAGCTTCTCTACCACAAACATTAAGATGTACGCCAGAGCCTTCGTCCTCTCTCTCTTCATCTCTCTGGGCATTGCCATTCCCATCTCCCCCGTCGCCCGCCCCTACATCCCAAGCAGTCTTGGGACTCTCGGCCCCATCGCCAGGGTCGTCACCGAAGCCGAAAATGAAGTTCTCACGGCACCCATCCCCAAAAAGTGGATGCACACACACGGTTTCTCAGAGTCTGAGGAGCCCGAGGCAAAGAAGCGATCCACGGTTAGAGATTGCCCAGAGGGAATTGCGTGTGCCGGTCTCATCAAGGATGTGATTCACACGATGGATAAGGTTCTGGAGAAGGCCAAGGAGGAAATTGGCGAAGGACTTGATGAGGCCAAGAAGCAGATTGACGAGAAACTTGGCGATACGTGGATGCCCAAGTGTTAGACGGTTCTGCCTGATGTGAGAAGGCAAGTGCGCTGGGGGTATGAAGGGTGGAAACGAGATATCCTAGCCGATGGACTGATTCGGATGATCTGATTGATTGAAGGGTATCTGTTGGTCGCAATACTCGCCTTACACACCTCACTTGTGTGGGCTTGTTCCAACTTGGTAGCGAGAGTTCGGTCGAGAGCTTGCCACGGTTTATAAATGCTGTATCTCCCTATACGTAATCCATCTGAACCCTTCCAAATATGCATCCTCAAGCCTTTGCCTTCTCCACATCTAACTTTTCTTTGATAGGCTGCAGCATGTTCGTCATGAAATTCTCATCTAGGTCCTGTCCCGAACCCTTGCCAGCCGGCGGCTCCACACCCCACTCCGGTATAAGTCGCGTCCCTATCTGAGTGATTTCAAGTACACTTCCACACAGATACTCCTTCTTCTGTAGTAGGTCTAGCAGAGAACTCGCACATGCATCTGGCGTCAATGCCGTGTCGGTAGTCACGGAATATTGTTTGCGCTTTGCTTCATCCATCATCGGCGTATAGACGGCGCCAGGACAAAGTGTCGTAATCTTCACACCAGTGAGCGCTTCTGTCGCTCCCATAGACTTGACAAATCCGACCACAGCGTGTTTTGTTGCACAATAGAGTGGTGCTGCCATGTTGCCTGATAACCCGGCAACCGATGCCTGATTTCGTGTTAGACATGTTGTGATCAATCATACCCTGCTCTCTTGAGCAGACGTCGATATGCTGGCATTACTTACGATGATGCAAACACTGGCCCTCTTCCCCTTCCCTAAGCTTTTTCTGATAGCGAGCCTTGTCAACTTGATAGGATGATTCACATTGACCTCGACCTGCTTGTACCCTTCCTCTTCTGGGTCTTGCCAGAAGTTGGAGAACGGCGGATCGAACAGTCCCGCGCAGATGGCGTACCCATCAGGAACGTCGTTCCATTCTTTTTCGCACGCATTAAAGATCTTGTCGAAGTCTGCCCATCGCGTCACGTCAGACTGCACATAGAGTATGTTTGACTTGTTCGCGGCGAAGGTATCGAAGTCGGGTGTTGTTCTGAGATCCGCAACAAGAACGCGCGCGCCGAGATCATGCGCTTGCTTCGTCACACAGAGACCGATTCCTAGAGATGTCAACTGCACATTCTCCATGCATCCATACTGGTGCAAATACCTGATGCGCCTCCTGTAATGAGCAGTATCTTGCTGTTCAGTGGCTGATCAATGGACGTCATCTTATTTACACGCTTTCTGGTAGTAATGCGGTTCAGCAGGAAAGAACAGGTTTCGAGGTTTACAGAGTATTGATATGCGTAGTTGATCTAACGTTGCTACTCATGTATTCGGAAGCCGGGTAAAAGCTTCCGGGGGCTTCACCGAGCAATGCCGTCCCTAGGGAAGAGGGGCTTCGGGTCACTGATCGCCGCATCACGGGCGCTACCGTTAGCTTGGTGACAGAAGGTCCTTCTGTTCGTGTGTTGTCTCCAAGCCAAGAATGCTCGCGGCCGGTGATTGATCGCAGCATCTTTATCATCTGTGGAGGGGTGGAGAGGTGGGGAACCACTCGTATCGTTCCCAACATCGTTAAAGCTGCGCGTACAGTGTAAAAGCAAAACTGGCGACGTGGTGTACAGCGACAGGTAGATGAGAGATTGCTTGGTCAGTAGTTCATTCGAGAAGAGCACGTTGAGCAGTATATGCGAGCGGGTGAGGAGACGCCGATTGGGTTTCTGCAGGGAGTGATGCGTCATCGACCCTGGCAATCCTCATCCTAGCCACATCAGCCACATTTACGACACCTACAAACGATAGCAACCATGTCGACAGAAGAGTTGGTTCGAGTCACTGTCCTTGCGAATCGCAACCCCAAGCTTTCGGAAACTGAATTCAACGACCACTGGGCAAATAAGCATGGCCCTCTTATCACATCGTGGCTACAGCGTCACGGCATTGTCAAATACGTCCAAGTCAGCTTTCCTCTACCAATCCAGAATCTTGCCTGCGCGAAGCAATGCGGATTCTCTTCTTATGGATGCTGACTCTTCGAAGTATCATACTACATCGAAACATAAAGCGCTTTTGAAGATGCCTACACTCTCATACGATGGCATGGCGGACTTTTGGGTGCGAAACTACGAGGATTTCGAGAAAGCCTATGAAGATCCTTTCTACTTGGAGGTCGTGAAGAAAGATGAGGAATACCTGTTTGACTTAGAGAGTTTGCGCGTTACTGCAGGTGTAGAGCACTGTGTTATCGAGGATGGGAAAGTGGTGCAGGAGCATGCGCGCAAGATCTAGTTGTCTCCGCACCTAGTCGCACGTGAGCACGGCAGTCGACCATGGAAAGAACGTAGTATGTCGGTAGGTCTCATGCGCAAAGTTGCGCGTTGTGAAGACCAGCAACTGCAAGCTCATAGGACCCAAGCTTGCTTCATAGGCAATCAGTTACATGGTACGTAAAGGTAAAGCAAAGCTGTGTGCGAAAACCTTCCATATACCTTTGATCACTCGCTTCTGATTTCTGATTGAAAAGATGACAATACCCTGGTAGCCGGACCAAAATCGTACTTTCCGTGGTCCTGCGATGGCCTAGCAAGGACGAGCCACTCACAACTACCGTTCCACCGTCGTCGTCTTCGGTGATCGAATCGCCTGCATATACCGGAGGGTCAAATATACTCGTAACTCTACAAGATGCTGTCACCTCTACATAACCCCTTCTAGTATCGCAAGATGCTTGGTACTCACCCGCGTGGCACAATGCGCTGATCCAAAAGTGGTCCGTGAATGGCCTTGTGAAGCAATGACTCCAACGCTGTCTACCACGGTGACGTGATACGGAATACCTTTGATTTTTCACTACCAGCGGATGCCTCCAGCGCGCTTACCATGCATATATATAAACGCCTACAGGCTTAATATCACTTCTTCTCAACCACGGTGTCGAGTTCTCCGGTCGATCTTGATACCACTGAGAGAGCCGCTGCACGCAGCCATCTCACAAGAGCAAGATCAGCGCAGCGTAAGTCGATCGAACTAGAGTTATCGAGAACAACATGCTGACATTTGTGACTAGTGATTTGGAAATATGCCGGTGATCATCATTAGCAGACCCGAAGAGCAGCAGCCGGCTCGCAGACGCGATTTATCGGCCTCATTCGAGCTCAAGCCCATCGATTTTCCTCCTTTGTCTACTAGGGTACTCTCTCCACAGTATTACAGTACTGCTGAGCCGGCCCAGTCGTGGTCACATATTATACAGCATGGCTTGAAACCACAGCCTAGCTTTGCGCGCTTCCTGGATCTACCAAAGGAAATCCGCTTCCCCATTTGGACCCTAGCATTCTCTTCTATCGGCCAGGTTGCGGTGCGAGACGCCGTCAAGCGTGGAGACAACCCAAAGAAACCCAGATTCTTGCCCGTTTTGTGTTTCACCTCGAAAAAGACGTTCGAGGAAACAGTAGTGAACTTCATCATTACCTCCAAGATCCTCGTTTGTTCGTATAACGACAACTTGTTCTTGCGCGCTTTCCTCGAGGCAGAAAACGGACGCTTCGAACAGGTCCGTCAACTAGACTTAAAATTCTTTTCCAGATACAAAGGCAATACTATCGAGAATGCCGACCTTGAGCTAGCAGTCCAGTGTACCGGACTGCGTATCATCAAGCTTGGCTTCCATAAGGAAGAGCTCACATACTATCGCCTGGACGATGACTCGGATATGTTGCTGCAATGTTCGACCCAACCAAACAAAGCTACCGACCTCTTCTCCAAGTACAAGCTTGAGCGGCTACTAGATTGTGACATGCTCGAAACTATCATCATTGAGCATTCCGGATACTTCTCACTGACGGCAGAGGCGGTCGCAGCGGAACTAGGCGTGATGTTGAGAGGAAATTTCGCAGCCAAGGTGTCGAAACAGGCCATCGAGGTAGTGTATACTCGGAAGGGAAGGCGGACTCGACAGATGTACGACTGGTAAAGACACTGCAGATCATCAGGCGTAGTATAGTGATTACACTATGAAAATGCATGATGGAGTGAAAAGGTTGTGGATCTTTGGCACATCAGTTGCCTGCTATTGAAAAAGAGCGGTCTGTTGTAGTTCAGCCACAATATCATCAGCTTCGGAAATATGTACTGCATCGTCCCATGCGACAGGCATGATCACCTAGATGAGATACCCAATGACCACGTTCCTAGACGTATATACGCCAGCTGGGTAGCTTAAGTTCAACGTCACAGCTCCCACTTCGATATGTTGGGGCACGCTTCTCTACTATAAGCTTGTTTCGAGCGTAGCTGCGTACCCTTTGCGGACATGTCTAAAGCCAAGAACAATCTGGGTTGAGACAGTCTTAGAGGTCATAGTCGCAGCGCAATCCAGAGTGGACGTATCGGTCGGCCGATAGCATGATTGAATTTTCTGGTTGTGCCGCCGTCGGAGTTTACAAGCGTCCGCTTTCGCAGTCTACAAGTGTCCGCCCTCGGAAAATAGATGGCTTTCGCCAATGTAAGAAGCCCCATATAAGCAACGAGGTCTCTCCACTTTCTCCTATTCGAATTGTATCTGCTCAAATTATTGCCATAACAGAAAGAATTCCCCTTAATGCAAGTCTCTCGAGCTTTTGATTCAGGCTCGACTGCTGAAGTGCATGCCGCTAACGTTGAAGCATGCGCGTGTCGACAGATATTCCTTCAAGTACGTACTTGAGTAAGCAATGTTATTGCAATCAGAACCCAGCCCGGTCCTACGCAGAAACTCATTTGCTGCCTAGCTGCCATCAGCCTCAACACATTGGGGCGAAGTTCATGTCGAATTCTCAGTCATCGACGTGCCGAGTTTCCGCTCTCCGCCCCAGGGATGAATGGCATCTTGGCATTTACCGGTATTCCACCACAACGCCACCACCACCATATCCTTTTGCCGGTTAAATGGGCAACCTACACTGAGACGCGCAGCGCGGTCCCAGCAACCGGGGGGCATCTTCGCCAAGGTGACTTTCCAGGTCGGTTCTGTGTCCGTAAGCGCCATTGATCACGACTCTATGTACCACTTTGCGAGCCACCCGATGGCGAGACGGGACGTTTTGCGATGGGAAGAAAGGCCCCACTAGCCTGTTCGCTTGCGTATGAGCAATATCGCGGTGACACCAACAGCTCGGCGCCTGGAACTCGTTTATGTAGATACGGATCCAAGGAGTTGAAGTATCTGTCGTATCTGTGCGAGCACCGACCTCGTAGTTGATTACTCCGGATGCCTCCCGTGGGCGCATGCCAAGGCTGCACGCGGCCTGTGGCATAGCTCCGAAGTTCACCTAATCAGCTTCGCGCCACCTCGCGTCGCACACGCGACTTCTGCCGCGGGACGACTTGTCCTAACCCTCACAACCTATCTGAGAACACAATGGTAGCCACTTGCGCTTTCTCGACGTCTGCCAATGCAGAACCTCAACTATCGACTCCGTCACTACAAAATAACTCTCGGAACGTCAGGTTCGGCGCGTAGGGCCATTTATCCACCTTGGCAGGTCATGGCATCGCATTACGAGCTTGACCTACCACAACCGGACTCATGGTTGGCTTTTCCAAGACTTCAGTGCAGAACTCCAAGAGACGTGCCGGATGCTAGGTAAAATTATCCGCGGGACGAGTCACAGCTTCACAGGGCGTGTGTAGAGTCTTCGAGGGGTCTTTCGATCAAGCCCGGAAGCGTATGGGGTCTTGGTGCTGGGCATCGCGGAGCAGACACAGCACCAAGCAACACATGGCTCAATGTCGAAGATCGTTTCCAATCAGATGGCGTCAAAATCTTGTGATGAAGGCGTCTATCATCTGATCAACTCCAAGTGATACACTGGAACCACCAGGCTTTGCAAGCAAGTCTCTCTACACTTGCCGCTTCTTTGCCCCGCAATGTATGCCTCCAATGTATGCCTCCGTCGTCTACTGACTATCGCGAACAATATCAAGGCGTTATCAAGCACCAATGATAGACTGCATCCTATTATTGGATCTGCCATCCATCGTTGTTTCATGTTCTAGCGTTCAAATCACAGACTTCTCGAAGGCAGCTGAGCACCCCATGGGGAGACCACAAATCGCATCGGACCCTCGATATCGGTATTGGCGAGCAGTGCCTAGATATGACAAGACGGGCTTTCTCTAGTCTTATAAGTCTAGTCCTACGGCGCTACGGGCCTGGTGCCAACGGATCGCTCGGTGGGGTTCTCTTGGTATCACCTTACTGGTGCTTTCCTCCGTTGCTGTCAGGCTGTCTTCCTGCAAATTGCGGTACCCATGTCCGTCAACCCGCGGTGGAGTAAGCATGCGAGTCGCTCATCCGGGGTGTGGGTCTCTTGTAGTAATTGTAGATCGAATATAAGTACTGGACGCTGAACGAGCGTCAGTCGCATCCTCAAGGGACTTCGCCCATCAGTAGCAAAGCCTACCGGTCCTGAACTCAAACCAATCTTCACGCTATCTTGTCGCACATCGCTCTTCATCCAAGATGGTGGGCATGTCCATGGGAGCGCCGAAAGGCAACAGCGCGGTTGCTCGCGAGGAAGCGCCTGAGTTTGAGAAGGTTATCTGGTACAAGGACCCAAACATGCGAAAGCTGTTCTGGCACTCTTCAGTCCTTTGCATTGCCTCTGCAACTACTGGTTACGACGGGTGAGTATTCCTTTTTGCAACACATTGGATTCGACTGATAATTATCTAGCATGATGATGAACTCTTCGCAACAGATGAACTACTGGCAGACTTACTTCGACGAGCCCTCCGGTAACCGACTGGGTCTCATGAACAACATGTACAACATCGGTTCGATCGTTAGTTTCTTCCTTGTCCCGTTCCTCACCCAGTGGACCGGTCGCAAGATTCCAATCGCCGTCGGTTGCTCCATCATGATTGCTGGTGCTCTTGTCTCGACCTTTTCTACGAACTGGCAGATCTACATGGGTGGCAGGTTTATCCTTGGGTTCGGTAACTCTTTCGCCCAAATGTGCTCGCCCATTCTCCTCACCGAGATCTGCCATCCCCAGCACCGTGGTATCTTCACCGCAGTATACAACTGCTTGTGGAACTTGGGAGCGCTTTTCGTCGCATGGATCGCATGGGGTACATCTCAAGCGAGCAACGATTGGTCTTGGAGGTCTATCACCCTTCTTCAAGCCCTTCCTTCATTCCTTCAACTGTGCTTTCTTTGGTGGGTTCCTGAGAGTAAGTTCGACCCACATATTGGACGATTTGAGAACTCAAGCTGATATAACTCTCCAGGTCCTCGTTGGTTGATCTCCAAGGAACGCTACGAGGAGGCTCTAGACACTCTCGCGTACTACCATGCCGGTGGCGACAAGAACAATCAGAGTTGCTAACAATCAATCCAAACTGATGAGACTGACTGACTGACTGATTGCTTGGCAGTCAGTTCAGTGTCAGTTTAGAGCTCTCGTCTTATCAGTCAGTTCAGTTTAGAGCTCTTAAACT
>NW_026260244.1:0-34928 GCF_024291825.1 Alternaria postmessia | reverse complement strand
CCCTATAACAGCAATCTGTCCATCAAAAAGATTACAATTCTAGATAACCCAATACCACTCCAGCCAGTTCAAGCTCTCCATACCCTACATTTCCCCCTCCCTCCCATGTCACTGCTCACGGACACTTATTCTCAAGCTGAGGATCATTAAGATTCTCATTATGATCGCGCCACCCATCATGACCACCTCTAAACCTTCCATTATACCTTCCATCATCATTCGGATCGAGAACGCGGTTACAGCCACGACATCTATTGCCTTGGAGAAGGGTAAGTGGGTGTGTGCCGTGGTAGTTGGTCAGGCTAGAAAGACAGGCATTCTGCATCAGCCAATTCTGTTTTCGCTTCTCGAGGGAAATAAACGCGGATATTAGTGTTACTTACCTTGTAGCCTTGACACAGGGCTTCACGGTGATCATGCGGCCATCGTACTCTGATATCCAGGTTCGCCAGCCGTTGTTGTAGACGCGTGGATCGTCGCGTTCTTCCTTGTTGGAACGCGCAATAGTAGCCAGAGTGGTGGGGTCCACGGAGGGCGCTCTGGTGACCCTGGTGACGAGACGGTGCGCGCTGGTGGTTGCGCTTCCCGTCGAAGTTGGGGAGGTCCCACTGGAGGAGGGGGGAAGGAATGTAGCATCGGTCGTTTGTGCCTCGGTGACCATGCTGGGGTGATCATACCAGGCAAGGGCCGTGGAAGCCGTGGCCAAAATGGTGATGAGGACGCTGCGCATTGTCGTAATGGTTGGAGTTGAAGGTCCCTTGGTGTGGTGGATGGCTGGATGTTGGTGGAGATAGATAATGTATTCCTCTTCTTGGCTCAGAGAAGAATACTTGCGCAGTGTAGTCTAATGCAGAAGACAAAAAATGATGAACGGGAAGAAGATATTATATACATTTATCCCAAATTTTCAGAGAATGATTGGAATCTCTATCATAGTGACCTTGGTTGCCGCACCTCGCAGACCATGGTTACGCTTCGCCAAAAGACATGGTCGCATGGCCCCTGAAGAATCCTGATTCGCAAGATTTCCAAGGCGTTGTAAATCTGTACCAATGCAAAGTCAAGAATGGCCGACAGAACCACGGAACAAAGCTACGACGCACGGGTATCGAATCAAAAACCTCACACTGCATCATTTACACCACTCACCAGTGCCGCGCAATGACCAGCCACCCCCTTTCCTTGACCGCATTGAAGAGCACAGCAACCCTCTTCCGCTTAATGCCCTCTCTAGCCGACACATCTTCAATCGCATGCTTACCGTCCAAATGCCTTAGTAGCATAGGCCAGCTCTCTCGCAGTTCCTTGCCCGTTATACCACCAAAGCCACCATCTGCATGTTTCGGTGGGCTCGGATTCGCGGATATCATCGCAGTCTCTTCAAAAGTCTGGGCAATCTTATCAAGCCACCTGGCCTCAATAGATGATGCTTTTTGTGGGGAAAGGATCGTGGTGTGGGTAAACAAAGCGGGGTCTGGTAGTGTAAGCTTCTCGACGGGAGATGTCGGTGAGACGATCGAGTTGCGGGATGGCGATGGCGATGGCGATGGCGAGGCGGGCTTGAGATGGAGCGGTGATGGACGATGGGGCTTTGCGTCTCGTAGCCCGAGATAAGTTGGTGACTCTGCTCGTTGCGATGGGTTGAGCGCGATGGTTGTGCGCTGACTACTCGTACTGCCGGCGTCAGACCCGGTGCGAGCAGAAGAGTTCCGTGACATGGCTGTCGACCCGAGACGCGGGCTCAGTATGGTGCTGCTATCCATGTCTTCATCCGCATCTCGCCGCGTGCGTCGCAAAGGGGTCGAGGTCCTGACCGAGTTTAGAGAAAGCAAACTGCTTCGTTTGTCGGAGAGCAGACTGTCGGCTACTGAATCGTTGTCGCTCATCAACTCTCTGCGCGCCTCTTCGGCTTTCTTGATACGCTCTTCCCGCTCAATCTCGGCTGCCACTTGCGCTTTGATCTCAGGCGTTACCCGTACCCAGGCAAATGTGCGCAATTGTGTGACCCAGCCTCCACGCATGAGCCAAGCTAAAATCTCCATGTAGGCATCGCGATGTTCGGCGGTGGGTATAAAGGTTCTGTACGGTCGGGGCGTACCGGAAAGCATGCTCAGTACCTTAGGTAGCGTAGGCAACGTAGGGAAGCGCTGTGCGTAGACTGATATCGCGGCCGGGAGAACAGTCATATCGGCATTCGGACTGACGATGTAGGTGTCGCGTGGTGACAGAGGAGCGATAAGACGCGCGCGCCGCCAATAGACAAGATGACTCGCTATGTACTCCATATCATGCGCTGATATATTATGCTTCTTGGAGATCTTCAGTAGCGACTTGGTGGGTACGATGTTGCGTATGTAGAAGGCGATAGCCGCCGCATTCCCACCAGCGTCGCCGCCGAGGTCCTTGATCAGCACCTCGGCATCCTCCAGGAGCAACAGGGCGGCATGCTGCGTCATGGGTGCATCGTCGTCCTCTAGTATAACGTTCGAGGTCGTAAGCCATAGGCCTGGCATCTGAGGTTCGATGGCGGTGGGGAGGTATGGCGTGGAATCGGCTTGTGGGATCTGAAAGGATGTGTTGAAGGTCGCGTCGAAATGGATATGAGCTATCTTGTCGTGCGAGATGGCATCGAACATGATGGCGATGGACTTGGCAAGCGGTGATGTGCTGACAATCTTCTTCCACGTCGCCGTCAGAGACTCGTTGGTCTCCTTGGCCCGCTGCTTGATGTCAATGATGCGCTTGGATTCTTTCCAGACGTACTGAAACCGCGCCTCCTCGTACTTGAGTGCCTTTGCATACTTGCGCGTAACGTTATCGTACATCTCCTTGACGCGCTGCTGGTACTCGAGTGCAGGCGGATTCAGCACGAAGACGACGTTGAACATGGTCATGTCGGGGTTGTTGTTGTCGTGGCTCGTCGAGTTGCTCCGCGCGTCGGATCCAGCCTCTGAGGGAGCGCCTGAGGGTCCGCTGGACATGGAACCATGGCCGTAGCCTGGCTCGAATCCCTCGGGCATTCTGAACGGCTCCGGGACGGGTTTCGCAGGCGCTTCGGGGGAGTCGGCGTCATCGTCATCGCTGGCACTTGTGAGATTCTTCATCAGATCGCCATCTTCAAGTCTTTGCTTGTCCGATCGCTTCTTCCTTTTCCGCTTCGCCTTCTTCCAGAGCCCGTCTTCCCGGACGAACATGGGCGCGCCCAGAAAGACGATGCTCTCGACGCCCAGCTCGAATCGCTTCTTGTTGTACTCCTTGCTGGGGCTCAGCATCTTCTCCAGCGCATCCGTCTTGAAGCCGAGCACCGTGCCCCAGTCGTGATCTCCGCCCTTGCCCCGACTTCCAGTAGCTTCCTTGTCATCGTCGTCATCTGCATCCTCCTCATCAATCGTCTCCTGCCTGCCCCATAGCCCTGACCCCAGCTTGTCCTTGTCGCTCACCCGCCCAGTCAAGGTTCTTCCCGATCGACGGCCGCCACTAGTGCGACTGCCTAATTCGATGTCGTTTTCATCGTCCGAGTCGGTGCTGCTGTCCCAGTCGCTATCTGAGCTTCGCGAGTCAACGCTGGCCGTGGACGTGTCGTGACGGAACCAGGCTGGGTCTTTGGCCGCGGCAAGGGCGGCTGCTGACGGCGATAGCGGCGGATAGTGGAAGACAAGGCGAGGACCGAGCGACCGCGATTTGGTGACGAGGAGGATGGCGTGGAGGTTCGAGGCAGGTGGCAGTGGGACGGCCATTGGGTGCATGGAGGACGCGCAGACGCACATGCGGGGAGAGAGCTCGGGAAGCTGCGGAGCGCCGGGAGATCTAGCCCAAAGCAGAATAGACCCTCATCTGTGAAGAAACAAAGTCATCCTAGGCGATGATTCCAAGAACACAATCTGACCATAAGGGTTGATGACAATGTTAACCAGCTCTAATGGCGGCTAGAATGCGGTGCGAATTCCCAAAGCAGAACACTGCCTGGGGCCTTCTGTGAGGGCACAGCGTGGACTCATTCACTCACAGTGCAGCGATCGACTGTCTACCCAGTGTATCCCAAGTACTAAAGTCTACTCTCACCTACTGGTAATTCAATGACAGAAGATGTATGGCATGGCAGGTATGGCTTCCGCACTCGAATATACTCCGCGCTCAAGCCCAGGCAGAGTGCCCACCGCGGATATCACTCAATACTTTCTCGGAGACGAGTTGACCAAACTAGCAAGCTTCATCAGTGGCGCTCCCCCTAATCTCTTACACGACATCATGTCCGCCACGTCGGAAACTAAGCTCAGGATACTCCTGGCCAAGTTCAGCCCTATGGATCCACGAATCCAACCCAGCGTGTCTATGCAAGCCACATGCGCACGCATCACACGCTGGCTGGAAACCAGCAGTGAAATCTACGCGATAAGCAAGGACGTCACTCCCTACGCCTTGTTCCTCTTCCTCAAGGTCAGAATCCTGAACAGTTTTACAAATAAACTCCCTACGCACATCGAGACGGCCAGATTTGGCGTCGCTGTCAAGATTGCGTATGGCAATCTGTGCGACGGCACAATGTGGCCTGAAACACTAGAATCTCTTGTAGGTATGCCATTCGACTATATCCAATTCGTCGAGCTCGAGTTTCTGAAAGACTTGGACTGGAAGTCTTGGGTGCGCGAGCTTGACTTTACAGAATTTTTTGAGAGATTCAAGATCGTGTGGGATGTATTGCTTGACTATGACGACGAGACCTTTTGAACCATAGCATTCTCTCCTGCCTGGAGGAAGACCCGCGGTCCAGGAAAGGATTCTCTTCGAACGCAGATCATTTCACGACCTCTCAATGTTAACCAAAATCCTTGTCACATGGCAGTAAACAGGGTCTACTCGGTAGTATGTCAGAGTCAAACAAAAATTATTACCTTGTCGTTGTCACATTATCGATGATTTGGAGCTGACCTCAATTTTGAAGCTTTGCTATCTTAGTGGTCCTTCTGTTGTCAATTCTACTCTCATATTGTCTGGCCTCAGCCGAATAAAATGTCACTTGAAGTCGCTCGCGCCTGTCAAGATCTCAACTCCATCTCTTCAGCGATCTTGGTATAATTGCAAAAGTTGCGACCTCCTGGAAGTTATAGAAAGTCACCCAAGTTTAATGCACCGCCAGTCGCTGCTCATACATACTGGGGTTACCGTCCTCTGAGTGTTCACCACTTCTGTTCCTTCAAGTATCTAGCCCTGCGCGACTTGGCAGCATCTCTCCGCCGCCAGAACCGCGTCAATCCACGCCAGACTCGTTGCCGCCTGCACAAAGTTAACCTACTGCAACCTTACGCCAATGATGTGTACGGGCAGACTCACATCAGGACCAAGACCATAGTGCCCGTCACTGGTATGCAGAGCCACCAGAAGTATGCATCGCTGTTCTTCAGACACGGCATGTCTTCGAAGTTCATGCCGAAGTAGCCCACCAAGAAGGTCATTGGCAAGAACAGGATTGTGACAAAGGTCAACTGCTTCATGCTTTCGTTCTGGTATGCTCCCATCGTGTTGAAGATCAGGTTGATCATGCGGTCTGCAGAGCGCCGCATGCGTTCAAGAGACTCTGTGACGGTGATACAGTGGTCCTCTACGTCGCCGAAGTAAGTGTGTGCGAGTGTTGTGATAGTGATGGAGGCTGTCGATGGATCTTTGGGCGTGTATGGAGGTGGAGAGTTGGCGATGTGAGACGATGTGGGTCCTTGAGAGGAGTTGGTCGTCTGCATCAGAGCGTTCGAGTTGTGTTGGCGCAGGGCGTTGACGAGACTGGTGATCGGAGCGATTTGAGATCGAAGGAGGGAGAGCTCGGATGTGAGGATGTACCTGGGAGTGTGAGTGATATGTCATCATCGCAGCGCTTGGAAAGACTCACAGAGCCTTTGAATGTGCAATACTGGGGTCCGTCAGGACGTCCAGCTCCAGCTCGGCTATGCTGTCCTCATATGCTGCAGCAATCGGAATGGCAAGGTCAACAATTCCATCGATAATTGCATGCATAACCATACTGGCATCGCCGCTTTGCCTCAGAACCGTCTCTGGTGATGACAGTCGTTTTAAGATAGGCTCTTCAATTACGTCGGCAGAGTGCTCAAAGAACGATACCAGCGTGTTATTACTCTGCAGGAACATCGACACCTGTTCCACAGAGACCATGAGGCCTTTGGGGTTCAGCGTAGAATGCTCCTCCATGTAGCGTATCCGTTCAGGATCTGCATCAGTACGATACGCTTGCAATGTCTTCACAGCTTGCCGGTACTCCGCAGGTACGTGCTTTTCCCGGTAAGCTGGACTGTTCGTGCTGACGTGTCTTGGAGGTGCTTGTGATTGCCTGTCTGTAACTCCTTCGTTTTTGCGGAGCAGCCGCTGCAGAGTCAAAAGAACTGTCTGCCAGTCAACATACACTCTCAAGCCTCTGCAGACTTGAGAAACATACCAAAGACATGTTCAGGGTACCAGTCTGCCTTGGTTCGATTCCTTGTGTGTAGCAGGTCTTCGATAGCTAGGCTGTGTAGCTTTTGCTTCGCGCCTAGAAGGCGAACCACATCCCAGCTAAGTCCGTTGACTGTAGGTCGAGTCAGATCAGCCTGCTGCTTTGACGAAACCACATCGCCGGCTCCTTACCGTTGATCCATCGACAAGTCACCCAGTCTTCTCGGGGCTTCTCAAGGAGTTTTCGAAGCATCTCATTGTTGAGCTCGTATTTCTCGATCCTGTCGGCAGAGAAGTCGACAGCTGTAATCTGTGATTGCACCTTCTGACGCCATTGAGGCCATGCATCCTCATTTGTGACATCGATGCCAGGCTCACTTCCTGCTGTTGGTTCGCGTGGAGCTGCTACGCTAATGCGTCTTGAGTTGCGTTTCAGGGGCTGGAGACTATCGGTCGTCCTCTCCCGGAGTGATGGTCTTGACGGAGATGGTTCCGTCAACACCAAATGTTGCCGTGTTGATGGAAAGCGCGGGGTCGCAAACGCGCGCGCTCTTTGGGCTTCTGACGTCAGCCGCGAGAACCGCGTCGCCGTGGACCCTGCGACGCTGTGCAAGCGTAGTACGGTGAACATCGCAACCTTCCTTCACAACATCACAACTCTCTGATAGCAAGAATTGGAGCATGGAACTGCGGGCTGAGCAGGGGTGACGATAGCTTGTGTTGATGATGACGACCTCGGCTCACCTCGGCCAAGCAAGGCAAGCGCGCCGATGATGATGCATCGACGCGCGAACACGTGGGCCCAAGCAACTAACTTCCTACTCCAATTCTTCACTTGAGTCTAACACTACTTTCGTTTTAGTCTTCATCCGCATATCACTCGCTACCAATTAAACTCCAAAAGGCTTGAGCGCCGCACAAGAGCCTTTGCGACAATCGTTGTGCGGATAACCTCGTTCATGACACTACAGTCTGCGGCCGTGCCACAACACAGATGATCTCGCGCGTGCAGTCGTTGCGGCTTCCAAGTATGACTTCTGGATCGTCCAACCTCCCGCGATATGGATCTGGGATGCATCAGAGTTGATTCAAAAAGCCTTCAACATGTCCCAATATGATTTTTCCTTACTACGCTGCTCCTTCGGTGCCCCGAGGCCTGCTCTTCGAGCTGCGGTCGCGCTACAACCTGGATATGAAAGCAACACCCTTCGAGATGCGATGATAAGAACGACGAGGGCAAAGGCAGAAACAAGGTGATTTTCCAGCCACGCTCGCAGGATACGAAATGAAAGGCTTAGGGAAGGACATGCCACCAAGCAGAAGTCTATCGCAGCGTGGTGACAGGAGTCAGATGCAGAAAAGTCGCCTAGATGAGCGACTTTAGTCAGGTCGTGAGTAATCTTGCAGTCTTTTGATATATCCGTTATAGATATCGAATAAGTGTATTGGAATGAGCGTGGATAGTTGAGATTGACTCTGAAAAACGACTTGCAACTATACGTATCCTCCAATTGATAGCATCAGCTCAGAGTCGCTGAGACATGTGGTCGGTGAAGACGAAGGGGGAGTGAACTCCCTTGCTGTCTACAGTGACCAGCGGAAAGTCTTTCATAGGAACGCAAGCCAGAAAGCAGAACAAAAGGCGAAGTTGAAAGAAACCGCAAAACTTGGGATCCCTGCATTTTAGACCGGGCTCTCAATGGCCACAGTGTTAATCGCATACAGAGCATCCTAGGATTCTTACATCAGCTACAGCTCAATGGAAGTAAAGACGCCACACTCTTTTCAGGCTGAAATCTCATGGAAAAACTCACCTGTAGCAGTTCCGATACAGTCAGCCTGCCCGGATGTACCGCTGCAGCTCATTTTCTGCAGGCACGCAGCATAGCCGAACTCGCAAATCCCTTCATCATTTAAGTATTGACAAGGACTGAAGGGATCAGGGCATGATCCCTGGATGCAATCGAGCTTGTCATTTTCCAGATAACAGTCTGAGCGCGGCAATCTCGTCAGAAAGGCTTCCTCGTTTTGAGGCCCCCGGATCCAGAGCACTTACATCCGTGGAACATGCCACCGTTGGCATCAGTCGAGTAACCGCACAACGCTCCATCAGGCAGATTTCTAGACCCGTCTCTTTCGGCGCAAGACTCGTGGACCTTGTGGACTGTAATCGTGTCAGTGATGTAACCTGCTGAAGCTTCCTCAAAGTAGCAACTCACCGCCATTAAGGTCGTCGCGCCATGCGTTGTTGGCAACCCATGCTCCACTGGCGTCCTGAGTCCAGGGATGTGCCCCGACGGTGGCTAAGGTGGCAGCCAAGATAGCAATATTGATGATTTGCATGTTGACTGGTCTTGTCTTCGGTCTCGAGATATGGAATAGATAGAATGCGTTGAGCGTCGTGGCTAAGTAAGAACAGGATGGTAAGCTAGTGAGTGCAGTTGTTGATCTTCTGAGTAGAATAAGTAGTGTTCACGAGGGGAAAGAGTATCTTTATACGTCCAGCTGCAGGATTGGGAGCCTTCGCGAGACCATACCTTCGGTCTTGATGATACCTGATGACGTTGAATCCATTAGTATTGTAACCCTAGCCGTTAACGATCCTTCTATCAAGCGATGTAGTCAGCGAGCCTGCTGACGCTGGGGAATCTGATCTGTGCGAGTTGTTGGTTTCTCCAAGTGAATACCTATTCCGTGTTACTTTATTGGGGAGATCAATACTCGCCCTCTGCAAGTAAGCTTTTTGCACAGCATGGACCTTGCATAATAGCGGCTTGCCAATCGAGTAGCCAAGAAATCGATCGAACGTCATGCTGTGGGAACAAGGCACAGTCGTTAACCAGACCGGTCCTTGCTTTTGGACAATACAAAAAGAGCAACAACTACGCGGGCTGCTACGTCAAGTAAGCCCAACCTAACCTCTAGTACAGTAAATAATCGAATCCTCGGTCTCCGGATACCTCCACAAGCTGCTCTAGGATCACCAGGGCGGACGGGCTCCATGCACCGCCGCGTTTCGAGGGCGTAAATATGTGTTAGACAGTAGTTACCATTACGAAATGATTGCCATCATCGCTCGATTCTCATCCTCCTAATATTAGTCTCTATCAGCATCTCTTACTTCTACTTCTGTTAGCCTAATACGCCCTCTTGGCCTAAGACGCCCTCTTGGCCTAATACGCCTTCTTGGCTTACCTGAGGGGAAGGCCTTAATCCGATTCGGATCAAGCACTTTTTAGTAGCCACAATAAGGAGCGCCTCGTGCCATCCCTAGCTGAATTTCCAGCCTACATCTTGAGGGTCGTTGTAGAAGGCATGAGGAAACCTGCGTGCCCGTCCGAGTCAAAGCACGGATATCTGCGATGACGTCCACAAGAGAAGGCGAATCCAACTCCGGCAGTCGTGACCTTGCTGTGCGCGGGCTCTACCCAGAAGGGAAATGCGATGCTTAGCTTGAAGGCCGTTTTGCCATGTAGTCTTCTCGCCGCCGGTCAACCGCAAATCCACTTCTTGGTCTCCACCATGTCATTATCATGGGCGAATGAGCGAAGGCCGACTGCGGTTTACATGGGAGATGCGAAGGGGAACGGAAAGGTCAGCCAGCAGACAGGGCGCGGCTGTCGTTCTCCCGATCCAGAGCGGAGCCACGTGATATGGATGGGCTGTGAACCCATGATCGGTGATCCCGGGGTACGAGTGTGGGACGCATCTACCGGAGTGAGTATCAGCGGAGGTGGTGTAGATGTCGAGGTAGTTGTGAAGTAATTGACTCTGCCAATAGGTCCAGCTAGAGCTTTTCCACCCTGGGTTAGTGCCCCTCCACACCGGAGATGGAGGCGGGGATGGGACGTGGCGCCTGCCCCTCTTTTAGACTTATCACGTAACGGCTCGAATCAAAAGAGGTAGCACGGTCCACACCCATACGAGCGATTGGCTTTGTTGACTCACGGCGCCCACGAAGGAGATGAAGAGGATGCGTCATGTCTCTTTGTGTTGAGCACATGGCGTCTGTCGTCTGTCTTCGACCTATCCGGAGAATTACATTACAAAACTTGAACACTTCTTTCTATACCCTACGAAAAGACAAGCCACCTCAAACTTTTGTGTGGAGCAATTTCACAACCTGACAAGCACATGATTTGCCTAAGATGATGTTAGTATAGACGCGAGGGCACTGTGAAGCTTAGTATTGCTGACGACGTGGTGGGATGCAATGCCTCCAGCAAAAGCTCTTCGAATGCTAGATCTTGGGGACAATATACAGACACTTTCCAGTCAGCCCACATGGAAGGTAGTGATTCCAGTGGAACCAAGCCAGGTCGAGGAGTGATCAAATCAGACTACAGTCCATCGTTCATTGCTGAGACAGCCATTACTCAATCTTCAGCTTCCAATAGTGATGATCGTGTTGTGACTGGCGCGACGACATGTACCAGGACACGCGAGACACTTGCCAACCTGAATACTGCAGTGAGGCGTCGGTCTGCGCAAACTGTCTAAACTATTACCTAGGCATCGACGTTTCCTGATACATGTGACATTGCATGCTGATGAAAATCCACAAGTGTCACACATCGCCAAGGCTTTGTGTCCAGATACCCAATGCTTCAATCTCGAACGAGATACGCGTTGAGACAAAGTTTGAGGTAAGTGATTCGGTCACGGATTCGTGCTGATCGTCCTGATAAATGTGCACACGATGATATGTGTGGTCATTTGCAGACAGGGCCGGCAAATCTTCATTAGGAAAAAGCGGCTTTGTAGGCAGTGAGCGTAGCATGATGTCAGTCGTAGAATCAAGGAGGTTGTATTCCGCCTTAAAGCAAGAGGCAGGCGTAGCAGCTATCTTGATAGCGATTCAAGCTAGCTCTGCCTCAATAACACTTTCCACAGAGTGAGGTGGTCTCCAGATGTTAAGCACCTTTAATCCCGCACTTTCTACCAGCCCCCGCCACTCAGCCTCCGTCCTCTCCTTCGCACCAAGGCACGCCATCATGGTGATATCGGACGTTGTCACCCGAGCGAGCGGCTTCACAGAGCTGACCAAGCTTTCGTGGATGAGCAGCTTTGAGTATCCGGATTCCATAGCTCCAGCAAGGTGAGAAAGAATCTGCTTCGCCTGTGTGTCTTCCCAGTCGTGGAGCACGTTGTGCATGAAGTAGACACGGGCACCCTTCACGGGCTGTGGTTCAAAAAAGTCATGTGGGTAGATGGAGATGGTGTCGTCAATTGTCAACTCCTTGAGAATATCGGGCAGGTCTTGAAGCACCAGACTGCCCTCAGGGATATCAGGGTGGCGCAGATGGAACTTGATCAGGTCGTGGCCCTTGCTACCACCGACATCGACAACTAGGGGCCGGTCAGGCTTGGATTCTTTTACAAGAGTCTCGGTTGGGTAAACATCAACCCAGGGCGTCAGGTTATACTTGGAGTGGCTTTCCATGGCATCATTGAATTCCCTTGCAGCGGCAGGGTTCGCGCCAAGGGACTGGAACAAATTTTCATTCGAGCCTTTCATGAACTGCCAGTTGCAGTCGTTGGGGTTAGTAGGGACCTTGTATCCCGTCTTCTTGAGGTAGGCAGGCAAAGTCCTGAGCATAGGAGAATTGACGAAGCCATAGAATTCACCATAGACATTGGCGAGGGCCTGATCTTCAGCAAGAGCGCGTATCCACGGTGTAGGCTCATAGGTGTCCTCGGCGGTCTCGATGGCAAGATTCTGCCCAGAGATTTGCCGAATCATACGTCCTGCATTGCCGTCAGAATGATCATCTTGAGTTAAGCGAAGTAGATATGCAACTTACGAACAAGCACTACATCGGCACCCGTCAACTCCGCCAGTTCCGCGCAAGTCTTTTCGCCGCCTCCCGTCTCGATCCATTTGCTGAAGACACCCGCGTCAATCAATGTCTTGACGCATGCATTGGTGGCCGGGTTGACCCAACAGTGCTGCCAAACAATGTCCCACGGCTTTTGTACTTTGCTCAAGGCCAGCGACAGCGCGTCCATGACACGGACGCGCTCTGCTTCGTTAACGAAGGAGTTCGCGTCGAGGCCCTCCAGGGCTCCGATAAGTTGGTCTGCTGATGCCATGTTGGAAATGAAAATTGACTTTTGCGGAACGATGCAGGAACAACGGAAACGGCACACGGTCTACTATTTGACAAAGTGAAATGTTCTTATCTACCGTCGGATTCTGACCATGTCTGCCGGTTGACTAGAGGGTTCCCAATACTATAGAAGTTAGTAGATTTCTTGTAAAAGCTAAGCGCATACGAAGGTCCATTTTTCTTACATGAACCTTTCCTAATACGTAATTTGTCCTCAGCAACCCTATGTAATCGGGATGGCCAAACTTATTAGGTATCATCTGGTCACGCGGCTCCTCGATACAGTGATTGTTCTTGAATTACATTGAATACGTCGCACGGTTTGATACCGTGCAGTTTGAATTGGTGAGCACTGATCAGTTGAGGACACGGTATCCGGAATTTGAGTGAGCAAGGGTATCTCAGGGGCAGACCCACCTGTTCGGCCACCCACGTACTTCTCACTCCATTTTCGGCAAGTCGTGCTTGGCATACAGCCCCTTGGACTCGTGCGAGCGACCTTGGCAGGAACTACTGATTGGTATCTATTGTAGCAGTTGAACCTTGGTGTTGCTGAAAAGCCTGTATTAAGGACTTGGAACAGGGTTCTCACTAAGGGAACGTGAGACTTCTTGTGGAAACATGAAATCCAATGTTGCTCTTGTTTCCCGCTCAAGTCGCATTCTTCCATGGTTCTTCACCTTGATAACATTACCGCAACAACATTCAACAACACCAAAGCTTGCCTAATCAGGCCATCACCACGATGCTGCTGCCTTATTGCTCGTGTGGATACCTGGAGGAAGTACTGGCCCTCACATTGACACCAAGCTAAGTGTTACGATCGTCAATTGGCTTCGCCCGTCGGTCACCCTTTGCACTCGTGGTCACCTCAAACTCAAGTGTCTTGTGGATCTGGTCCGCGCCGTGGTAAACAAGCGGGATGTCGTCGATGCTTTCACCTGCGTGGCTCGATGTCCTCTCCTCGTCACCCGATTGATGCCCTTGGAGTTTACCCCATCTTCCGCTGGTGCTAGATAGCCCTCGGTGGGTGGTGCTGCTGCGTCGTCTCTGGCTGGCGTTCTTACTGCCACTGAGAGTCCGTACTTTGCCTCGGACCGAGCGGAAGAGCGGGCCCAGCGTGGGCAAAGAGGAGCATACCACGAGAATGCAACCCTCTCCTAGACCGAGTATATCGAGAAGCGGAACCGGGTCTAGCAAAGTTAGTTCTGTGCTGAGAAATTCGTGGAGTGAACGACTCACAAGTCGGGTTCTCCGCCAATACGACAAAAACCTCCCCAAAGATTGTGAGTTTGTAGATGGTGAGGATGAAGGCCAGGATACTGAGGCCCAGCGCCATCGAGACCAGGATACGGTTCTTGAGCGGCATGTTGAGGCGCATAATGAATGGAATCGGGTAAAGGGCAAAGAACACGTCTAGGAAGGCAGAGTAGGCCGAAGTGAAATAGCCCAAATTTGACATGACCTTGGTACTGGCACATGTTCCGCCAGGTATGGTTCTGTCCCAGCCGAATTCAACCGGATCGCATTGCTTGTACCACCAGATTGAGGTAGCCAATATACAGGCCTGGGAGCTGAGCGCGAGGCCCCAGAATAGTATCGTCGTCTTGAGGCCATAGTCCAGAATGCGCTTGAGGATAGCGATAATGGCGAACTTGGGTAGCGAAAACGTCCATATCAGTACCGAGCTGATGGTTACATTCCACTTGAGAGCTCGCGGTATCAACAGGGGATCGATAGCCTCCATTCTTCGTCCAAGACCGTACTGGGTGCCGATTGTGATCAGGATACAGGTGACGAGCATCACGACGACGCAGAATACGGTGATATAGTCGTCCATACCAAGGCCACCGCCTTTGCTGGATATGCGAGTGCCGACTCTCAACGCCACGAAGGCTACAAGACGATTAGCTGGTATTCAGCGCAACATAAGAGGGCTACTCGCAAGCTGTGACTGCGAACATAGACCAGCAAGCCCTATCAGCGATGGTGCCATAGTCTTCCACGTCCCACAATCCCATGATGTTGACGATCGGTGTTGCAAAGGTTTGCAGAACGTGAGACGGACATTAAACCCTCCTGGCGCGATAAAGTGGGCTCATTGTTCAATGCACTGCCGTGGGATGCGGCATAGCATGAGCCGTAGGATGCGTTCCATGTAGCGGTCAGAATCCTTCGCCACCTGAATAGTTCCGTCAAGTATCGATCTTCGCTACCTAATCGGACTTGTCATTTCGTTTGCCAATTGATACTGTGAACAGACGGTCGACAGGCTGATCACAAACTCACACAGGGGAAAATAGCTGGAGAATCGTTCCGTACAAAAAATGTTGAATGACTCAAGCCAATCAGGACACGACTATCGCGAGCTATGTCCCAGGAAGGTCAAAGGATTCCTACCCCAGTAGTTTGCCGTGCCTTGGCGAGACTCTGCGTTGAAGAGTTCCCGTGGTTCATGACTCATTTGACCGACAGACAGCTCTCTCCCAGAACAAGAGTGACATGCAGCGTGAACGGCAAGCGAGCCGACCACCGCACCAAGATTGCGCGACTCTCTGCTTTTAGCTGCAATGTCTTGACAATTCAACAGGAAAATACTCCACCTTAAGAACAGATTTATCCTAGCTATTCAATCAATGGAAGAAGGCGCTTTTTTGGCATGCAACGCGTTGCAGCAATCTACAGCGTTCGTCGAAGCATCCTCCATGACCGACGCGCCGGAACGACATCACGATGCGAATCCCAAGCTAAATCGTCAAGGCTTACGGGATACAAAGAAACCACGCTATTCCGATACGTAAGAAAGCTATATACGCGAGGATTTGAGCCTACACTAGAATCTGCGCGCGGAGTGACTCACTAATTGCTTGCTTTACACGGTGATGGCCAAGTTGACGATCGATGGGCCAGCAACCTCGTCGGTCGCAAGCCTGAGCTCAAAGCTCGACTGAATCGACAGCACAATCGCCAAAGATTCCTGTGCAGCGATTTGGCGGTCATTAGCCCTGTTTTGACTTTGGACAGAACAAAAAGAGGAAATACCGCATCCTAGATGAAGATACCTAAAACTTTGACGAGACTGACTCCACTATAGGTGATGCAGGAGGAGTAAAGGCTGTTACTACTTCAGAAAGATGTAGCCGGACTATAGGCGTTCAACCTAGCAATCGCGAGTGGGTTACGTTGATGGCAGTAGTCAACGCGAAGGGCTGGGCTGTCCCGCCCTTCTTTGTCTTCAAAGCCAAGAACCACAATAGCACCTGGTATCACGACAAACCAAAAGACTAGCAAAGTGGTGTTAGCGACAACGGCTCAATAAGAATTGAGATTTGTTTAGCCTGGTTGCAGCACTTTATTAAGCATACAATGGCAGGTACGATAGGTAGCCATAGGCTGATTATGATCGACGGCCTACACCTCCTACATCAGCGGCTGCTGAATAGAACCCTAAAACACTAAGTAACGCTCCGTAAGCATTGCATAGGGTATTAGTAACAAATGCAAGATGTGTCACATATCACTTGTAGGAAGCGATGAGATTAGTAACTGACCTATTCCTCTCAGAGAGCAAGGTACGGCATGACTGACCCTAGACTCTGATACCTTTGATACTGGCACAGACCTCACTTCTATCGCAGCTAGTAGCTGTAGCTCACCATCAAGTACGCCTGCTGGTCCAAACTCTTCCGTCTTATCACTTTCTGACGCCAGAACCGTGCAGATCAGCAATAGAGAGGTACTACGGAAGCAGCTCTCCAAGCCGTACACCACGGTCGATGCTCATGTCTTGCTCGCACTGGTCGCAATTTCCAGGGTTCAGACAATATAGTATTTAGTTGTGGCCACAAGACTGGCACCCACGTCATCAACAAGATTAGTACCAAGGTCCGTAGAGATTCAACAGCAATCACGATACTCGGGTCGACATCAGTGGCGGCAACTTAACAGCTAAGAGCTGTATCATCAAAGCCAAAGTACAATAGCTTAAGCGAAAGAAGTAATATAGTCGTCTTCTCACAGAGTTTGATCCTTCCAAGCCACATAGCTAGTCGTTGATTGTCTTACCATCGCCTTCCATGCGGTTCGTGTCTGTGATTATTCTTGGGTATATAATTTAAGTGCTAGGTTGTATGTTCATCCAGATCTGCGACCCATCGCGTCTCTTTGTCGAAGTCGCGTCGTTCCTCGCCCTTGAGGTTGCCCAGCCCCATTTCCCGCAAATCTTTGAGTATATTGACAGCCTTACTATAACTTTCCTTCGACGTATAACCTTCATCAGTCAAGACACCTTGTAACTTTTTCCACAATTCCTGGCTCTTATTGAAAGAGTCTGCCTCTTCGTCGTGTTGCCGTATCTCCTCTGATGAGAAATGGTACGGACATGGTTCGTTCGTATCAAAGTGACCCCACTCCCTGCAACAATGGTCAGCCTGGGAACATATTGGTAAATAGATCAACACACCTTTCAGCGCGAATCAAACATTCTTCAAAAGGAAAGAGGCAGTTGTCCCAGGTAGAGCCAGCAAAAGCTTCTAATTGCTTGAGGGTCTGACCGTGGGGATGTCGCATAACCTTGTACATCAGAGGGTTCTTCTCCGCCGTGGTTTCTTCATACGTGTGAATCAAGATAGACTGTGACACCTGGTATCTGAGCTTATCCTTCGTAGCATCGTCGAGTGTTTTGAAGTTCTCAGGGAGCTTCATCAACATATCGATCCCATAGTCTAGAAGCAATGGGGGATTGGCACTGATAAACATCGGGCCAGCCCAGGCTCCCTGCCAATCAATGATGCATGATATCCGGGCTTGGTCGTCGATGTAGACGTTACCAGCGTGGAAGTCTGGGTGCCAAAGTCTAGGAGAGGCAAGCTCTGGATCCTTAGGAGTAATACATGAAACTGTGGCTAGAAACTTCTCTAACAGGGCTGCATGAGCCTCCTGAGACATCTGTTGTGGGCTTCTGTACTGCCATGGAGTTTTGCTCGGTTCCTGTGGGTCCGCATAGGCATTCATCCATTCGATCTCACGGCGAGCGATAGACTTTAGGTATTCTGCAGAATATGTCCCTGCAACTGTTGTAAATCTAAATTTGAGTTTTAAAGACGTTGGGAGACTTACATTGACCATGATATTGCATATCACTGCGTTATTTCGCCCAGAATTCTCTTCGAGTGATGGGTCCAATGCAATAAGTAAATTCTACGTGACTGTCGACATCTTGCGGACCATTTGTAACGACAGCCGGCTCGCATCCTGCGATACCACTATCTTTGAAATAGAATGAGCCCAATCTGATAGCGTGTGTAAGTTGAACTGACCGCAGATTCTGTGTTGGCGCAAGTTGGATCTTACTTGTCGAAGGAGATTGAAAGCAGTCTCCTCTCAATATCTACGAACTCACGAATAATGTCAGACTTCTTCCGTAGTGGAAGATCCTCCCAAACCTCGTGGAGTTGAATGCCACTTGCTTCTTCTATGATAATATATTCTGCTTGGACAGGATTTTGGTCGGTAGCACTCCAAGCGAGAATTCGTGGGACGGGTATGTTCAAAATCGTCCAGGCAAACTCCATAGTTGCCACTTCCGATGCCATAGTAAGCTTTGAGGAAAGTGAGTTATTCTGGGTCGTGACGTGATCATTCGTGCCTTCCCGCTCTTCCTACTTCTTCTAGAACCTTGACCCGTTTTCCCGCGTGTAGAGCCTCGTCCTCTTACGCTCTGATAGCAACGACATATCTCTCGATAGCTGGGCTGGTTCCTTCAAGAGCGCGATTCAACCTCTGTATGCTAGGCCCTGAGCGACCATGCTCACTGCCCGACCGTCTCCTCGCTGGGCGTATCAAGAACCCTGCGGAAGTCGTCGACGTACACATGATACGTTCAATCTGGTTACCGCACACGGTCGAATTCTCTATGCAGGAGTTCCAGAGGTTTGTTCGCATACACGACGAGAATGGAACATCGTAGAATTTCGATTACGGCACTATCCCTCACAACGGGGGTCGTTACAGTGATGAGACTTATCTCGCATGACTTAGACAGCATTGGTTGATGCTAGATGAGCGATTTCGAGCCTGGTCAGCAGACTGAACGTGTATGATATCTGTGTACGCTGGAGCCGAAAGGTCTTTCGCACCTTGAATACACGGCAGTCACTACGGAAACGACTCTTGTCATACTACCAGAAGCTTCCTATCACTTCCACCCAGAATCGTGCCAACTTCACAACCATCTCAGCTCATCTTCTCAGCTTGCTTGAACCTGGCGAGAAGTTGTCGCGACCTTGACTGTCTAGTCCTCGAGCTTATGAACACCTCGCTGAGTTGAGACCAGTAACCCAGCAATCATTTTGTTGTCCTGTGCATGGCGCGTCCTGTCGCAGAAGCTTAGTGTCAACAATGTTTGCCTACGTCGCAAGATGGATAAGACGTACCCGGCACCGTCGATTAGCTACTGGCCTGAATGGAACACATTCTCCAGGTCCGCCTTCGTCAGGTATAAAACACAACTATTGATATCCGTCAGTACATGAATCTTACAGTGTCTGATGTCTGAGAATACATGCCCCGTCTTGTGCGTAAGCGATAGAAGCGAACATGGCAAAAAGGACCAGAAGATTCATGTTCTTTGTTGGTGGACCGAAGTATTTGTGATTGTGAATGATGTTTTAGTATTCCAGCACAACCAGAGAGCAGACTTTATATCGTCGCCAAGATGTCTCAGTATGGCCAAAGTTTACTTCGATGCCATGATTATGCAGGATACGAGATCCCAGTATAGCATCGCTGAACAGAGCCGGCTTCTCAATTGTGCAAAGCATTATGTCCCTGTCGTTTCGCCTTGTCCGGGATCATACGGAGTAATAGCGCTTCCCGTGCTGACATCTCACTCCTGGTAATTCCAATAGTTTGTTCTACCGGTACTATTCGTTGCGCGAATGAAGACAGGCAACACGGACTATGTTTAATAATATGTTTGCACGATTTGGCCGATCCTGCTGTGAACGAAGGCTTGTGATAGCTTACTCCCAGAACCTTCGAAGTCCTTGTTAGAACTGCGCACTGCTCTGCAGGCCGCTGATCTTGATCTCTCTGGCAATCGTAGTTGCTGCTCTTCTTTCCTCTGCTATGATGCGAGAATACCGTGTAATTACTGATATCGTGATGGAGGTAGTGGACGCAGTCGAAGCAAGATTCCAAGAAACAAAACAAGCTTCGCGCTAGTATGACAGTCTATACGAGTAAAGCAGTAACACGCATAATTACTAATCCGCTGTGAATAACTAGTCAATCTATGCTGGTTTTGAATCATGTAGTGAGAGAAGTATACAGGTACAGGCTGCGCATTGTTGACCGGAACATGTCGGCCTAATAATCTTACCAAACTTTAAATACATGCAAGTTAATCTGATAGGCTCCGCTTGCGATAGCTTTCCGAGAGATCCGTAGCTTACTCTAGCGGGTAATTCTATATTCAAATGATGCACAAATCCTGTTCTATCTGTCGACTCCGTGCGTCCCTTAGCTTCCCTTCTACATCCAAATCATGTATATATACTTCTCCAACGAATTCAAACTTCCCATCTCGCGCCCTCCCCAGCAGATATGGCACGTTGACCCCCTCTACGAGCACAATAACATCTCCAGCTTGCGCTTGTTCAGGTCCCGTTCCAAGCATGTTAGTCAAGGCCGTCCTCAGAAGCCGCCGCGTAGGATTGTTGTCGCGCGACATCTGACCGTGGTGCATTGCGTCTCTAGTCATGTCCCTGTACCATTCCCGATACTGGGGATTGACACCGGGACCCCATGTTTCTTCACCAGACCAGTTTTTCATTGTGTCCGATGACAGTGCGTATCCCAGTGTAGCAAAAAGTTCTTGTGCCCGGCTGACTAAAGTAGGTATTGGCTCCTGTTCTTCTTCAATCTTCCTATTTCGAGTGTCATTAATGCCAAAGGGAAAGCCAGCGTCCAGGTCTCGCAATATCTGCCACTGACCGACTATGCGGGTAAAGCACAGGAACTGGAGCCAGTCTTCGAAATGGCTCCCGTTAAAATGTTCAATATAGGGTTTTTCGGCTAGACTGCACAATAACGCTTATCGTCTTTGCTCGAGGGTTGCATCAAGCTTCGACAATAGCTCTAGCCATCGAGCCAGTCCGTCAAGGTTCTTGCCCATTTCATTAAGTCCTGAATGAGCAGTCTTCGCTACAACATCCCACAAGTGATAGTTAATGACGAGTTCGTTTTGTGATGTTATGTGAACGCCAGAAGGGCGATTGCGAGCGACCTTTTCAATGGAAGATGTGACTGAAGTAGTATGATGTAGCTGTCGTACATTGATACCTCGAAGATGAGAAGTAAGCTAACTGTCTAAATCCGGTACCCAGCTTGGGAGGTTTGTATTCGTCAAGCGACTACTTAGTCCGCCCAACGATAGGATACATGGTCCATAGACAGCCAAAAGGCTCTTCGCGACATCGATGTAAAGCCATACAAGAGACAGCGAGTAGTCCGGTCGGATGCTTTGAATACCGTGATCATCCTTTCGTTCAATGGGTGAAAACGCAAGTACACAGAATACCTTGTCTCTGGCATCTGTAGCTTTATGATTTCGACTCAAGGAAAGAGCAGACACCATAGACAGTCTGCCTTCGCGTTGGCACTCTGTTCGCCACTGAGCCAAGCGAAGAGGTGAAACATGGCCTCGCTCCGGTTTGTTGCGAACCATTAACATCCCACCTGAAAGTGCCGTGCCGAACCACGTATGCCACAAAGTATAAGAGAAGATCGCGTGAGCTTCATCTGTGCCTAGCAGCGATTGGCAGCGCTTCACGATGGATGACATGAGCAGGAATGTATCCCATGGCACGATGTATCGCCCACAAACGATAGTCAAGTCCCTTGCCATAAGGACCTCCTGGAGTATCCAGGCTCTGTCGAACCAAGTCCGGTGGAAGAGATGTGGCAGGCGACACCACGCCCGGATCGTTTCCCTTCCAAGCGTATTGAGCCATTCCATTGCAGCACGCTTGACCCGTGAGTCTCCAATCTGTCGGAACGTGGCGACCGGATCGTTAACCAATTGCTCAAGACTATCGGCTGACAACGTGTCTCCTTCTCTTGCCTGCTCCGGCCGCCACACGCCCTGAAGCAATAGCTCAGTACTGTCTAAGTAGTTGTGAAACTCCCGCCCAAGCCATACGTTGACGCAATCGGAAGCTCGATATATATCGCCCATGATGGAAACCTGTGCTGCTTTTTCGATTTCATCGGCCTGATTAATGCATATCTGGTTCACACGTCAGTTTTGCTGCGTCTGCGATCGAAACCAGCGAGAACTTACGGCATCGACCCAGAAGTATTCGAACGCTGTTACCTCAAGACGGAGAGATGTGTGCGCATGATGCCTCACGTGATCACTTTTGTGCTCTTCCTCAAGGAAACTCGGGACAGACTCGACGTAAGGCCCTCTACCCTCTTTGGCATAATCTAACGGCCTCTTGTTGAGTCTACAGAGAGCATGTATATCACTTCCGGCCGTCACCAGTGCTTTCGCCATGTCAAGATGACCCAACTTCGCGGCGAAGTGTAAGGCCGTTCGACTAGAACTGTCGCGCGCCTTGACGTCAGCCCCTAGTCGCAGTGTATCCTCGACTTTGGAGAAAGTTCCACTCTGCACATCGGCAATAAGATCAATCCCGTTGGAATGCTCCTGTGATTTTTCGGGCCTTTTCCTATCCCTGAGTCTGCGCAGGGCGTCGTATAAGTTCTGCTTGATATGCATCCGATTGCCATTGCACAAAATGGTTGCTAGTTGTTTATACCCGTGCTCGACATCCTCGATAGTAGGTGGGAAAGGACTTCCCCAGGTATAAGAGAGCGCCGCAAATCTCTCGGCACTACTCAGCTCAACTTCTACTAGCGAGCAGGCTATGACGTCTAAATCCTGCCCTGGCGGTTCCAGCTTCAAAAGTCGTATGTTCATCTCTTTCCTCAGCGGATCGTACTGGTAGAGTTCGTGGGTTATAAGACACTCACTTAGCGCTTGTCTTCGATCGTCCTGCGTTCTGACTTCATTGTTGTCTCTCTGTATCCTCGCCTCATCTTCCATGAGATGTGGGGGCAACGACGATCTAGGCATGTTGACGTCGGAGTCCAGATGTTGAAGTTTCGTTGCATGGAAGTACGAGTTCCCTCGCTGGAGATTTCCCTCGATGTTCCTGATCTCGGGCTGAAGATTTGTACACGCATCACGCCACTCTCCGTCGCAAGTAGCGAGACGTGCATGAAGAACCGTACCCTCCAAGCGAATATTCTGAGCAGTCGCACTGAAGTTACTCCAGCCCCAGTGAAATACACCATCTAAATTTCCGATGTACTCATCCAGATTTAAAGACGACTCTTGAACCTCGCCAGTGGACGTGAAACATTCCGCGCGAAGAACTCCGCCATCCATGACTGCATTACGACTGGATGCGGCAAAACCCCAGTGGTCTACAATCATGAGATGTCCATCTTCGTTGATCACATAGTGATCGAGATCCGCTAATGCCTCGAGCCATTCAGATTGTCGTGTTTGAAGACGTGCGCTCAACATGGTGCCCTCTAATCGAAGATCTTCTGCTGTCAAATTGAACTTCTCGCCCTGCCAGTCAAAAGCACCATCGTTGTTACCAAGATGATCATCGAGATCTAGTCGAGACTGTCGCCAATCACCCGCTAATGTCTGACATTCTGCAATAAGGACGGTAAGTTCCAGCCGGGCATTTCGAGTGGTAGAACCAAACCACATGATGTCTGAATAATGATGAAGCAGCGTAACGTCAATATAAGTAACGTTCGATGCTCACAGTCGTGAGAGAGCACGGAGTCAATACAAGCAGCTTTCAATTTCGCTCGCCTTGGGGCCGAGTACAACAGCCTGTGAGCATGGCGGGGCGGATAAAGCCACGTTGTCATCACCAGTCAGAAGGTATGGGGCGGAGTGCGCTACAACCCAACATGCACGCATCCCAACCACAACAACGGGGTCGAAAGCGCTGTGACATACAGTGAGGAACTGAGGAAGAATCGTCGTGCGCGTCTTCTCTGCAGCCTTTTTCTAGATTTACACTGCCTCCCCATGCCTACGTTGTTCTTCGTTCTATACCGCCTCCGCTTCTTTCTGAGCGTACTCTGTTGTTTCACGCCTGGCTTGTTCCTCTAGATAAAGGATACTCTAATCTAACGAACCTCCGGCCATGTCGTTGCGATAGGATGTTTGCGATCATCAGCTTGGTAGAGAGCGTCTTCCTATGGCCTTCTCCGCCGGAGGATAATTATCATTCGTATATGCTTGGTGCATGAACATAGACAACAAGGTTTGCACCAGATGTTGGGTAACTAAAAGGGTTACTTCTACAATCGTGACGAGAGAGATTCACGAGAGTTGTATGTGAGAGCGCCGCTATTATTCGGCCAACAACAGTTCTACATAGTACACGAGCACCTGCGCGCTGTTGCCTTCCTTAGCGGAGGGGAGGTCATGTTGCCAAGCATTAGACATGCGTCTTGATTAGAACTGTTCACGAATCAGCAGCCTATCAGGCAAAGCCTCTATGTCTTGAAGTATTATCATGATGTCGATCAGGAAGCTGTTATCGTTCTTCATATTGTAAGTACGCCAAAGAAACGATAGATTAGTCCACCCGACTCGATGTCACAGGCTGGCCGCATTCCTGTAGAGCACTAACATATAGTAGTTACGTGGCTGCAGCGCAGTTGCTGTGGAGTAGCTTCACATCGTACCATGTGATCCTCCAAAGCCATTACGTCAACATCCTCACAAGGACTTACTTCTCCTACGTCAAGTGAAGTTAGTGGACCCAACAAAAACCACCAAGACGGCACAATACGCTGCGGCAGCAGCAAACAACTCGTGCCTCTTCGCCTTCGTGAGCAGCGACATAGCTGCAGCGAACAGGAGCGTGAAAACCATCAAAACCCCGATAGCTGCAAAAACGCATTCCGTGGTCTTGATAGTCGACAGACGGTACATCGCCAATACCGGAGCTACCAGCAGCAAGAAAAGCGCAACAGTAATGCAGAGATTGACCAGCGTCGACACCCTCGAAGGAGCAAAGTAGTAATTCCTCTTATCCGTGGATTTACGCCTCTGATCATCGGTCCGGAAGAGCCACTACGAGTTGTGAGTAAAGCCTGGAGACCTGAAATGATATAGATCACTCACTTGAATGGGTCTGCTATCTATCTTATGCAACATGGCTTCGACCATGCCGTCAAAACCCGCCCACTCCCTCCCATGTCTGAGCGTCACAATATCCTCTTTCCACAATATATAATCTTGCTCCTCGTCAACAAGGGGCGCACTATTGTGGAACCAGTTTCTCACGCTCTGGTAGTCACGTTCGGTCGGCCGTTGGAAAGAGATGAGCTCTCTCGCTTTGATCAGTAGCTCGTCGTATCGGTTAACTTTGATTCTCAATTCCTCTAGGATGTCTTCTCGCGTCCGGGCTTCATCTTCGTCTCCGTCTTCTTTTGCTTCCTCTTTCTCTTGTCTGCAAACTGCGACGTCGAGATCCCAGGATCGCAAGCGCTTCTTGGAGGCCTCAGGAAGGGTGTTATGGAAGCGGTCCATATCGTCTAGCTCGGCTTCGAGCTTCTGAATACTGGCTTGGTGGCTTAAGAGGAGGCGTGCGTGAACGTTGCTGAAGCCGCGGTAGAGCATGAAGTTTTGTTCACTTGCATTGAAGGCTGCGAGTCGTGCGTAGCCATTCGGACATTTTTCGAGTGTCCGGACTTTGGTTGGATACGGTCCTGACCCACCGGGTGGGAAGATAGATCCATCGTCTTCTTCATCATCTTTGTCTTCGCCAACGGTAGAGTCGGCCTGCTGTTCTACATCGGCTGGCTTCTTTCTTGGTAGCAACAATCCGAAGCTGTTTGCTACGTGCCGCAGCGACTTTATAGTTGTGCTGGAACGAAGAGTGGATGATGAAGACGCATTGGAGTACCGTGTACAGGGGCCGGAGAACTCCTTCTCATTCGGTGATGCTGGGGGAGAAGTCATGATGTAAGAGGCTGGAACACGAAGATATCACCTGATGATAGAAGACAGGAGAAAGGTATCTAAAGGACGAAAATAGTTGACATTCTCAGCTGGGGACTAAATATCGATGGGCTTCTCGACCGGTCAAGCCTCGTTGAACTGATTGGCTCAGGTGTCTCAAACCACATAGACTTGGTCCTGAGGAAACCACTTCCCGTTCATGTAGAGCTTTGTGGTGTCGCCAGCCGTCTCAGTCAGTTGGTACTCTGTCTTCTTGCTCGAAGTCTTTCGGCTGAACGCGACATAAAGCTTCTTCTTCTTTTGCTTGTTGGCGATGATCTCTGTGATTTGAATCTTGTTTCCGGGAACGTATTTTGCGACGGCCTGCGACCAATCAGCGTTGGGTATTGCTCGACAGGGGCGTGCATGGCGCTTACTTCAGCCCCCAGCCCTTTCTCTACCCCTCCACGCTCCCTCGCAACCTTTTCCGTCTACCCCTAGTCAGTGCGCAGCACACAAAATACTGGTAGATAGGGCCATACCTGCTGTTGACCATCGATATGTTCCTCCGGCGTTGTTTGTCGCCCTTCGTCGGCCATGACTGCGAGTAAAATGAGTCGCAGTTGGGCCTGGTTGTCAGCCTTTCATGTTAGGCTGAGTTAAGGCTTTTATCGCCCTCTCCATCTTCAGCTGGAGGTCCCTCATTGTCGCGATAGCGGGCGAGGTGCAGCGTGCCGGTGAGCTATCATTGCTTTTCTTACAGGCAGCAGTTTGTCTGTTGTTACTGATCGTTCGCCTACCCTGACCCCGCCAATCATCGTATGAGACTAGGCTTTCTACAAGGCGGAGTTCGAGAAGCATTAGCCGTTTAAAGCTTGGAGGACCTTCCATGTGATCGTGTGGCTAGTATTGGTTGCATGCTGGCTAATCAATGTGTTCAATGGCTGACAGGGATGGTGGGGCCGTGACCAAGCACAGCCTCAGGTTCGCAGCCCCCAAATATGCGTGACAAGGCTACATGTGCGGACGTGTAGCACAGTCATCAACAGGAGTGAATCCTGATCACCACTCGCACTTCCAATTGTTCTCGCATCATGGCACCGCTTAGTCGGCGCAACGTACGCAACCCGCTGTCACCTACATCGTCGGTGAACAACAGTAGCTCCCTTCCTTCGCCGTTGAGTCTCAACCCTGGAGAAATTCGCTATCCTTAAGATGATCAGCATGAAGCTAAACTTCAGCAATGTTGGGACAAGTCGATCGCAAAGCATCTGGATCTGCCAGATGGATACCGCAATGTGCATGTCCTGGTAATTAAATGGCAGGACGCGATAGATCAGCTGGACGTGCGGCAAGAGGTATGGAGATATCCTTTCGTCTAATCGTCTTGGCATTATGATACTAACTCAACATCCACTAGGTCGATGACCTGGCGAACGTCTTCAGGAAGATCTTCAATTATGAAGTGACCGAGCTACAACTAAAAGAGAAAAACCCGCAGGTCCAGCTTGAGGCTGAGATATTGCGCTGGGTGTACGAGCATGATGATCCCAACAATCTACTCATAGTATACTACGCCGGTCATGGTGTGTACGACAAGGCTCTGAAGGTCCTTGAGTTCTCACCGTACATATCCCAACGCAAAATTCAAGAACTTTAGCTAACAGCAATACCAGGACTGATGATGCGGAAAACGACCTTCGAGCAATCTGGAACGAAGCTGAGAGGACCCTGATCGAGAAAGTAAAGGCCAACGTCCTCACCATCATGGACTGCTGCTACGCAAGCGACCTTCTCCGCAATGTTCCCGAACACGGTCGAACATTCGAGATGATAGCCGCTTCGGGTATCGGCGCACCTACTCCAGAGCCCGGCGAGAACTCTTTCACTCGCTGCCTCATCAAACACCTGAAGGAGTTAGCCGTGGAGAGCTCCGGCAACTATGGCAGTTACTTTGACACGCACAATCTTGTCGAGCGCATGACAAAGGAACGCTTTGACTCACCCCCGAAACTATGGCGGCGCATCCCAGGCAGTAGTCGACACATCGAGTTGAGGAAGCTCAAGCCAAAGAATGAGCGTCCGGCGCAGAAATCTAGCATATCGTCCCACGCACGCTTTCTGCATCTGGGGTTTGCGCTGAAGAAGGAGACCATTAACGAGAAACAGATCCAGTCCTTGACGAAGGACCTCCCGGCCTTGTTCTTAAGTAAAGGGCTACGGTTAGTCAACATCAAGTGGTTGGGATGTAGGAAAGAGGGCAAACCGACGCTGAAGGAAATCGCGCACTTCGTATCGAAGAACCGGAGAGAACTTTCTGCGATCACGCCGCCTCCTTCAGAGAAGAAGAGGAGTGCTGATGAGGCAGATTTAGAGGAGTCTATATCTGATCGACGGTGGTCCAAGCAACCGATGTTGAACACATATGCCTCTCTTGGGAAGTAGATGCTACACTCGAACCTTAATCTTCTTGCATACTGTATTCTATGATCAAGGCTACCTAATTACTTACTGTATTCACTAGTCATGGACATACTGTGTATCGGCCTGTAGAAATTAGCTTCTTCACATATCTGCTCTTCCCTTTCTTTCATCCCCTTCTCCACGCGCTATCATGGATTGGTTGGAACTGACCTGCCACTTGCAGTCGAGAAGGCGTAAACGCTCCGTCCCTTCACCCTCGCATGTCTTCAAGATGTTCTGGCACCACTGCTATACCATCGACCAAACGCAGTTGAACTGACCGCTTTCTTACAGATCACCCACATGCGTCCCGACGAGTGCATGACCATGGTCGCACCGCAATAACCATCTCCAGTGATGCCTATGCGAAGAACTCCTAGGTTCAGGCGCGAGTCTCACCTAAAATCACCGACCTGGTCAGAATTAAGAAGTGTGATAATAGAGCGATGTGCAAACCTAGTCAAATAGTCATCGAAGTCCTTCGTCCTGGCTTTAGTCAGCCTCAGATTTCTTCTCTTCCAAGGGGTCAGTTCTTGAGGCAAGCTCGTTCTGGTAAGCAAAGTCGTTCTTGCAACATGGATCATTTCTTGTCAATCCCACACTACCGAAATCAGCTTTCAGCTCTCTTGCGCAAAGCGTTTGTTTAAAAACCTGTGGATAGAATTATATAGCCACAACGTTCACTGCTAACAGCTGGGGAAAGTAGCATGCAGCAAGAAACGTCACCTCGCATGGAAATCAAAAATCCCGGCTCTTGGTCCAAATCTCCATCAATGTCTTACACACGTGTCGTACCCACTTCATGTACCCAAGCCCCAGCGTCAAACCACTGACAACCATACAACTACCGGCAAAAAATACTACCCTCTCAAACTTACCGACACCGAACTTAGTACTGTCCACGGCACTTCCGAGTAAAGAGCCCCCAACAGGCCCCGCAACCACATTTCCGACCCCTTTTCCTAGATTGAAGAGCCCAAACGCCGCAAAAGCAGCCGTAGGGTCACTGCTCACCGCTGTTCCCATCCTCGCCCACATAGCCGTATACCCTGCCCCAAAAAACCCGTACACAATCGCAAAAACGATTAGAACCGCGTACTGCCTTGCCATACCCCAGCACGCCAATACAGCGATACTCGACATTGCTGTCGAAACAGTGATAAGTAGGTCGAGCGACACCTTCTTGTCAGAGAGGTACCCGAAACTCATCTGCCCAGCAACTTGCGCAGTACCCATGATAGCCAGCAGCAGCGCTCCCTGGCGCGACGACAGTCCAATCGAGTTCGCATATGAAGGCAGGTATAATCCTGGGAAGAAGTAGCCTGTACCTTGCACAAGATTCGAGAGCGAATAAACCCAAAATTGTCCCGCTTTCAAGAACCCCCAGTCCGTCCTAGGCTGAGTCGAGCTCATGCTCCGTTCACTTTCCATTCTCCCCCTCAGAAACAACAACAGCGGCCCCGTCACCACCGCCAACCCGCCCGCAGCCGCTCTTAGCGTAACACGATACCCCCATCTGTTCAGTGCGACCTCCATGGCGAAGGGGATCACGCAACCTGAGAGCCCGGACGCGGAGCATAGAATGCCATAGGCGAAACCACGGCGCTGGATCCAGAAATCATTTACCATGCTCAAGATTGGATAGTAGAAGAGAGTGAAGCCGAGACCGTAAAACAATCCTTGAGTTAGGATTAAGAGGGGAAGGTTGGAAGCGTAGGAGGATGCAAGGAGTGAGAGGAGGGTCAGTGGCCCTGAGGTGGAAGGAGGGGATTAGCGGGGGAGCTAAGGGGGTTTGAAGGGGGTATGAACGTAGGAGCATACAGCCGGTGTAGATCATGTGTTTGCGATATCTTGGGTATCGCTTGATCAGAGGAATCATGACCGGGGCGCCGATGTACGAAAGGCCAGACGCTGAGGTACCGATTATGGAGATGTAGGGATTCGAAGCAAATTGAGGGAGTCGACTGTAATAGTTTTGGAAGACCCCGAAGGAGAGGGGGAATCCTGGCTTCGTAATTAGCGACCAACTTCACGCTTTCTAACCTTCTTACGATGAGGATCAGGGTTGGGATAACACACCCCAGAGCAGAGCCTCGAATATAAAGGCAGAGATCAAGATCCTCCAGGCTGCCGTTCCGCCATCATATGGAGAATGATTTTGGACAAAACGTTGTTCCGTACCCTCATGAGGGACAGCATCGTTCTGAATATCAGGTTGGTTAACGAGTTCTATAACGTCGTGTTGGGTGTTGATATCCATAATAATGTTGTTATCATCTGCTAGTCTTCCAAACTGTTGTGAAGATTTCTCGTGATACAGTTTAGAGATGATATAAGATAACCTTGTTGTAGTAGAAGTAGACCTTCCTGTGTGTGCCGCGCGATCTAAGTAGCCGAGGTTACTGTAGGTGGTTTTGATGTGTAGCAAGTTAGCAGAGGCCTACCGAGGTTAACGTGGATCACGCCGCCTGGCCACAAGAAGAGTGAGACGATCTCACAGAGCTCGGCAACCTTATCGTTCTGTAGAATTCAGTTATTATTTGATAGATACCAAATGTTTGAATGCATCTGCCAGTGAGGCCTCGTCGACACCCACAGCGATGTATACCAGGCAAGAAACTGCCTGATCGGGTAATAGTACATCGAGGTGTCGATTGCAGCACATATTTTGTCACCGTGCTTTTTGCGCTCGGGAACCTTGCGAGGTTTCTTCGGTCTAGAGTCCTCTTGTCTTATCTTGCTTGGGTTTATCCTGCTCCCTTTGACCGTCTTAGGCTGCGCCGGAGAGATTTCTCTATAGGCAGAGGTACTTAGGGTACGATGACCAGGACGTACGGGATGCTTCAATCGAGGAGAGACAAGTTTGGAATGGAAGCAGCGATCTCGCGCTGGGTCTTGTGCAGAAGAACAACAGGAGCTTCCAAGTCAGCGAAGAGCATGAGCAAAAAGGTCTGCCCTTGGTGGTGATAAGAGAGTGACGTATGAGAGTGCTGAATTATGCGCCATGTGAGCTACTTCAGCATATCATCCGGGGAGCCATCCCAAGTTCATGTCATCGCGAACACCCAGCCCCCATCGCAACGGAACCAGATGAAAAATCGATCCACGGGATCAGAGATTTTGAGTCGCGCGAACGTAGCGGATCTGTCCATGCTGTACAGTCAATCGCCACACGGCCACAATGTGAACCCGCTAGCATGACATCGAGCAATGCAGCTTCGCAATACCTACTGTACCCCAACAACAGATGACATCGCGATATCAACCATTTGGTGTAGCGCTGGAACCTCGTATCGATTGGGCCGGTAAGTTGAGCGCTTTGGCATCTGGCACCGTGTTAGTTTCGCGTCGCTCGCAGAACCGCTAGCCTGGTGCGGAGAAGCCCGTGGCATTGCTGACTCAGCCATCGTCATCGCGGCGAGCCAGCTTCGTCGATGCTTGGTCGAGCATCACGACCAAGACGCGACCACCCAAGCGAGGCATACCAGCACTTCGTTCTTACTTACGGCCTTCATGTCCCCTTTTCTCTCTCGTCCTAGTGTCTCTCATCCTCATCGTCCTCTGCATACCCTGTTGACGCGTCGCATGCGAGCGTAACCATCAAGTCCAGCGCTTTCATCCTTCACCCTCACTTACAGCAACATGTCGGGCCACCTCTCAATGGATTCCAGCAGACTTCCGGCATCGAGATATCGCTCGCGCCGGCCAATTGCTCCGATCAGCAACCCACACCGCGTGTCCACCCGTACCCCGCCGTTCATACGAAATCGTGACGCATAACCCGCCACAACAATAGAATCGGTCGATGAACCGACCGAGCAGTCCTGCCTCATTACAGCTATTCTGGTCTTACTCTTCCCGCAGAGGAAGTTGGTCAGGAAGCACAAGCAGAAGATCAGCTGGGAAAAGGCCAAGAAGAAGTTAGGAGACAACATGCGTAAGCTGGGACCGGTCGAAGAATCGGATGAAGTTGTGGGTAAGACCAGTCGGGCAGAACACAAGTAAGCGCAGTTATTCCGAGGTACAAAGCCGAAGGCGTAGCTAAGACGTCGCAGGGTCTTCACGATTGCAAGAACGACGCCTTGATACGGGACATGACCCGAATGCTGGAGCGAGACGCATTCTCTGCCTTCAAGTCTACAGCTGCTCGATAGATCACGTATACTACGAGCCCGAAGGAGAGCGCCATAGCGTAAACGGCTGCGACCATGTCAGGAGCGGAGGTCAGAATCGGGGCCATGAAAGATACACTGGCAGGAAGTTTCCACGAAGCGGCTGGGCATGGCAGCGAAGAGGGTTACATCGGCAGCAGCAGTTGGTGAGTCGGCTTGGCTTGGGCATGAGGACGGCTATACTGTCGGGTCATCGCGAGCGGATCGATCCGTCCACACGTTCAGCGTCAGCGTCCAATGCCTGAGACGAGCCATGCGGCAACAGCCACACCTCTTACATCGTCTTTACTATTTACCGGTAATATTCTCTCCGTAATTGTGATGAATGTCGCGACAGGCGATGACAGCCACTTTTAACGAAGCCAGAGACACAGCACACGCTATAATGCTTACCACTACAGCGATCACCGTCGACACGACGCCTCGAGAAGAGCCTAGCATTACGTCTGCTAAGGTATCGTATCGTTCTGGAAGGACTTCCGGTCTCCCCCTCATGTCGTCTTTGGCTAGGCTATCCGGTCCAGGCCATAACCCACAGGTCGACGTACTACCGGAAAGCCTTCATGAGCTTTACTATGTCTAGCCATCGTCATGGTAGTATAGCGACTGCACTAGTCTGTACGCGCGCAGTAACGACTGACGTAGAAGGATGGTAGCCCACCTGGATCCCCACAGGCTTTCGTCAATTCCCTGCGACCGACTTCGATATTTCTTCGACCCGTGCGCTACTCCTATCATTAGGCTGTGCGAGCAACTCGCACGCTGAGGTTGCGACACCAGTCATCGCAAAGCTGAGCGACCCTGGTAACGCATTGATTCGAAGAGCCCACGGCTTCACCGATCGTATCTATCCAGAAGGCGACCAAATATGGACAGCGCGGGTATCCGGCATACTTCTTAGAAATAGGGGGACCAGACCTCTAGCAACACTTCCGTTCTTCAATTCAGTCTCTCTTGATGCAGACCAGTCAATGCGCCCCCGCATTGGCTTGGCATTAGTATTGTGAGAGGAGTAGTTGGGACAAGGACACGCGAGGACTAATAGATCAGATGTGTGAGCCCGTAATATTATAGAAGGCTTCCAAGGATAACTTAAGCAGATCGCTCCAGGATAGTAAGAGTGCGAGCGCTATACTTCGAACCAGCCTTCCATAGTTAGGGTCAATCGCGACATTAAACTCACGCTACTAATTTACGCCTTCTTCGAATTCAACGTACAACAAGATCACGCCTTAGTGTGCGACATCACTGCACGAATTAAGCTCGTAGCGTCCACATGTTTCCACAATGTCCCCGCCGCAGTCGCTGCCGCCGCCTGGAGGAAGTTCTCCGTGCATTGGAACGAAGGGCAAAGATTAGCAACGACGTCACCCACGATAGGCACCAAACGCGGAGAGGAATCGGATTGTGGCGGCTACAGTGATACAGGATAGTCGCTTCTCGGAGACCTATCGGAACAGAAATCGCTGTACTGGACTGATGGGTGGTACGCCGCATTCATATTGCCATCTCCAACGTCTACACGGCCATTGCTTACGTCTGCATGGTCAGTGACTGCATCTATCGGGTCAGCGTCGACATCTGGCTCGGGATACAAGTTTCAGGATGATCTTCGCGCCTCCACACCCCTTCGTCCACAAAAGCATTATTCGACGTTTTACTTTGCATGTAGTAAATACTAGAAAGAGCAATAGAGAGAGAGTATTGTAACAAAGTAATATCAGCTTCCACACGATCATCTTTGATCCAACGATTGACTCACGCCACGAGATGCACCGCTATCGCCACCACCGATTTCTGTATAGATCAAATGCAAGTACTCCAGGCGGACCAGGTTGCAGATGCTAAACTACTTGCATGCTGATCCCCAAAGCTCCAGCAGGAGGACGCGGGCAGCACTCTTAATACTTGTAGCTATGAAATACTCAGCCATGCCATCATTGATATTCTGACGAAGCACACGATGAATCCATCGCGTCCACCACCTGTCCCCCTTCGGGTGGCACGTCCGACGACTTCAGTGATGACGACATTGGGTATTTTCACGTACCCCTTAGCAACAGCGGCCCTCGCTCTAGCATTTTAGCGCACAGACAAGTTCACGCTCTCCGCAGAAGGTTACCATAGACATCGCGAGAGGGGAAGGTCTTTAGGAAATTAGAACAGAACAGGTGCTTTGATCGTTCCTAATGATGAATATAGAATAATCCTGTTTACATGTACAGTATTGTCATTTTTTGCTTTCTCTTGTTGCATCACCGTCCCTGTCCGTTGTGCTTGTCCATCAAGGAAGGTTGCAACATATAACTATGCAGAAAAAGACACCGCTCGGATAGAACTCACGTACCGACCACAAACCTCTCGATAGAGTCTTTTATCTAGCTAGTTGCGACCGACATACAAAATCCAGCAGTTGAGAGCGAGATTTGTTGTCATTGTATATGAATATAGAGCAATAATCGCTATTTACGACAAAACTTACCACGTCTGGCCCCCAAATCGACCAATATACAGCTATCGATGGCACATTACGAAGCACTACACCCGAAGGTCTAAGAGGTGGCTATATGATCAGCTCTGTCGTAGGTACAACCAGGAAAGCGGATTTCCACATCGCCTTTGCTAGGGCGAATGGAAGATTTGAGAGTTTGGGGGGGGGGGGTGGGGCTTGCTGGTTCTGTCCCAAGGAGAGGTCGT